>NC_080723.1:17407510-17537510 GCF_019097595.1 Hemibagrus wyckioides | reverse complement strand
TATTACTTCTACTACTACTACTATTACTACAACAACTACAATTACTACTACTACTACTACTACTACTAATATTACTTCTACTACTACTACTAATATTACTACAACAACTACAATTACTACTACAACTACAATTACTACTACTAATATTACTACTACAACTACAATTACTACTACTACTACTACTACTACTACTAATATTACTAATATTACTACTACAACTACAACTACAATTACTACTACTACTACTGAAACTGCTATTACTACAACTGCTCCTTCTACTACAGGTACTACTACTACTACTCCTACTGATATAATTATTACTACTACAACTACAATTACTACTACTACTACTACTAATACTGCTGCTGTTACTGCTTTTTATTTTTATAGTGCTGTTCTCAAACCCAGGGTCGCTTTACAATAGCATGATAAACAGTCAAGATGATAAATAGTCATGTATCACACACACACACACACACACACACACAGACAAAAGAAAAGAATCAAGGGGAAAAAATACAAGACATTAAACAGAACAGGGGTAACAGGGGTAAAGGATGAAGTGCTGGAGAGTGTTATATGAAAGGGGCTGGAGCTGCTCATGTACACTGAGGGAGTTACAGTACTGGGTGAAGCAATGGGTTCTGTGTTGTGTTATGGAGGAGGAACTGGAGGCCGTGTCGAGTCGGATCATTTTCATTTCCATTTTCCAAATCATTTCCACTTGAGGTAGTGAGTGTCATCACCGACTGGAGTAGACTGTATATGAGATGTAAGGAATATAAACCATGATGAACTGTTATAGGAAAACGATCAACAGAAGAGTCGTGAGAGTTGGCCTCACAAGACGGGGAGAAACTACCCTGAAGTTTCACACAACAGCACATCCCCAAGTCTTCATCGTATACATATTGTCCTTCCTAACGATTTTTATTTATTAAAGAACGGCACATCATACGTTTTATCCGCTTAGAGTTACGCTTAATGTTCCGGAACGTCCCTGAAACCAGTTCATTCCCGCAGCCACAAATAGCATCTGACCAGCCGGGCTTTGTTTCCTCGCTCCTGAAGTTGTTCAGACGAAAAACACAGCTTCACCATGTTAATGATGACGTATAATTTTCAAATTCGGTTTAAAAATTCAGTTCAATTGCATTTTACGACTGTACGACCTTCCGAAAATGGAATTTCAAAGTAAATTATTCTAAAGTAGCATAAAATGGAATAAGGTGTACAATAACATGAGCTGTACAATAACATAAGGTGTACAATAACATAAGGTGTACAATAACATAATAAGGTGTACAATAACATGAGCTGTACAAGAAAAAAATAAACAGACAACTTGATTACCATCAAAGCTGCTGTTATAGAAAATGAAGGACCCCTTCTGACCAATCAGAATTGAGAACTGTGGATTCAACACATACCCACGAGCAGCGCCTCTCTTTCAGATTTCACAGGACTGGGTGGACCTTTCTCTGGGACACTCTCTTTCTCTTGACTGCAGGACACCACTGCGGATGCTGCTGACTCCTGACACACACACACACAGACACACACACACACACACATAGTGTCATATAATGCAAATGTTCTCTGAAAGGCAGACGTGAATGTGGATAGAGAGAGAGAGAGAGAGATGAATAGCATGCATGAGAAACAGGAAGCATGAGCAATGAGCAATAAGAGCACTGGCACTACTCTTAACTGATGGAGTGAACTTGTGTGTGTGTGTGTGTGTGTGTCCATTTATAGTGTGCTGGGACTATAAGGACAGCCTGAGTTATGTCTCTCTGTGACCCCTGTATAGCACTCTTCCTCTCCCCACACCGTTCCCCTCCTCCTCTTGTTTGGAGTCGTGTCAGAGTGATTTATGCCACCACAAATAAAGTTCACCTCCGCTCCACTGCCCTCTAATGATCTGCCACGTTACTAGCCACGGCATGGAGATGGACCAGGGACGAAGCAACGGGCCTTCATGAAACTGTAGCCGAGGATTAATCGCTCCAGAAATAACTGCAATGCATGATTTAATTGTCTTTATCAATTTTATGGCACTATTATGGTATAGTGCATCTTTTTCGTACATAGTTAATAATAGTGTAATAATACTTCACATATAAAATAGACCTTATGAGAGAGACATAAGAAAATATAATAATACATATAAGCCTATGTAGAGTATGTATATGTTCTAAAGGAAAGTGTTTAATAGTACTTGAAAAAACAAAAAGTAGGTTATTGTGATTAAAAATTATAATTAGTGTAGGTTTTACGACTCAAATAAAATGTATATTTATGAATTTATTTATTTATATTTATTATTTTGATTTATTTGAATTATATATAATTTATATGTATATATAAAATTTTTAATATTATTATTTTTTTTAATGTATTCAATTTCAGTTCTTTACAATAATTTATTCAAGTTCAGCTATGACATGTCCCCTGTGTAGGGAGCATAAATACTGTAGTGAACAGGAAGTCATTTGGGATTTGTTGGGTTTGAGCTAAATATCACTGACAAGCCAATGTTCATGTAAGTGCATTAATAAACAAAAAGGTAAATAAAATACAACAAAAAAAAGGTAGTGAATGAATGTAGAAGGACGCTTGCTTCATTTTTAAGGTTGTTCATTTAACCTAGATCTAATGCAAATGACCTCTGCTTGATGATGATTATTTTTTAATGCAAGTTTATTCAGATGATAAATGTGTTTGCTGTATAATGAATGATGCAGCAGGTGTTGTATGACAGATCAGGACCTTTGGCTTCAGCTAGTTTATTCACGGCTATAAAATAAATGAAACGACTTTTCATTAGTTATGATGCCATGCGGTTTAAAATACGAGTGTGGAAAATGCGATGGTCAGCCAAATAACTGCCGGGAGAAGCAAGAGAGAGGAGGATGAGAAGAAGGAGAATAATGAGTTATGTGATGGAGAGGTGAAGGGAGAAGGGATCATGGAAAGGGAAGCTATAGAAGTAGGTAGAGTATGGAAGGAGAGAGAAGGTCTAGAGGAGGGGGGAAGGGACAGAGAGAGAGAGAGAGAGAGAGAGAGAGAGAGAGAGAGAGAGAGAGAGATATGTCATGAAGCAGGGATGGAGAGCTGCTTCTGTCACTTACATTGGCATGACTTGTATTTTCATCGCTGCCTCTGTCCTCCCACTCCGGCCTCTCCAACTACAGGCAATTAAAGGCAATTAAAAACAAGGAGAGGTGTTAGTGAGACACATACACACACACACACACACATGACAGAGAGAGAAAGAGAGAGACCGACGGAGAGAGAGAGAGACTGACAGACTGCGAGGGGGGTAGACAGTGAGACTTAGACAGAGAAAGAGAGAGAGAGAGAAGAGAGAAAGAGAGAGATACAGAGAGAGACAGAGAGAGAGGGACAGACACAGAGAGAGAGAGAGAGAGAGAGAGAGAGAGAGAGAGATACAGACAGAGAAAGAGGGACAGACAGACAGAGAGACAGGCAGAAAGAGAGAGGGACAGGCAGAAGATCGAGAGAGAGAGAGAGAAGGTTACACAATAAATAGCGAGAGTATCAGTGCTGCCTACAAAGCCTCTAGAGAATATCAACCTAAGATAATTATACCACAGCGCTGTCGAACTCTCCGAATCTGATTGGTCAGTAGGTGTTGATTCATCTTCTATAACAGCAGCTTTGACAGAACTGCCAGCTAATTAAAGTCCAGTGTTTTGTGTTATATTAACGCGCTTGCTCTAATATACGAGTGTCTCTGTAGTAACAAGTCATTTATGTATGGTGGACCTGTATGCTGGATGATCTACATAATCTAACTCACATAATAACTGGACTGTAAAGGAAAATATGTGTTGCTATTTTAGGAGAAGTGTTCTAGATTTAGAGATTTAACATTTACGGAAGGAGTCTCCAGTATCAGCGCTGAGGTATAAGAAGAATAAAACACTTAAAACATGATGCTATTTGAAAATATTCTTCTGTGCTGTTTACATTGAGCTTAATACGCGCCTCACATCACGTGAAAAACCAGGACGCAGCAACACGTAGCAAAAATGGCTCCTGGATAGAGTCAAACGGTGAAACACTGAACATCACAGAAGTGTGTGTTGTAGTGAGGGGGAAGCAAAGACTCGCCACTGACTGAATCCACATGCGAGAGAATATATACATTCTTCCTTAACCGCCTTTCTCTTCAGAAGCATATGAAAGGGCATTGCATTAGATTTTCTGACTTTTCTGAGGCAGAACATTGTTTAAAGTGAGATCTGTATAACAGTTATTAAAGGTTAGAGCAGAATGATGAATGCAGCAGTGTGTAAGATTTTGAGTATTGACCTCTTACTGATTTATTCCTTATATAACTCACTGTGTGATATCGCTGGCTGCTGCATGGTTCTGCTTCGATCCTGAGCTCTGTGTGCAGTCTCACATGTTCTCTGGTTTCCTGTATTGCCCTGAGTGTGATGTGTGAGAGTGTGAACGTGTGATACCCTGTGCAGGGTGAATTTGTGCTTCAATTATACTGTTCCCCAGAATAAGGATAAATCAGTTGTGCATGGATGGATGAATAAATGGATGGATGGATGGATGGATAAATGGATAGGTGGATAAATAAATAAATAAATAGATGGATAAATGGATGGATGGATGAATACATGAATGAATGGATAAATGTATGGATGGGAGGTATGGATGGATGGATCGATAGATGGATAGATTGATGGATGGATGGCCGAATGAATGAATGAATGAATGAATGAATGGATGGATGGATGGATGGATGGATGGATGGATGGATGGATGGATGGATGATGGATGAATAAATGAATGAATGGATGGACAGGTGGGTGGATGGATGAATAATTGAATGAATGATTGGATGAATAGATGGATGAATGAATGAATTAATGGATAGATGGATGGCTGGATGCATGAAAGAATGATTGGATGGATGGATGGATGGATGGATGGATGGATAATTGACTGATTGATTAAATGGATGGATGAAAGGTGCTCTAATCCCTAGCACAGTATTATCATTATTACATTGCTGTGGATGTGAACAATATATATATATATATATATATATATATATATATATATATATATATATATATATATATATATATATATATATAGCTACAGGGAAAATGAGCATTAAATTGATTTCCTTTGACTCCATTAATGAGCCTGATTCATCTGGGTATTAAATGTGTGCATCTTTTCCTCTCCCACTCAGCACCTGCCACTGAATCTCCGACCAAACTCATCAGATCAGACGCATCGCCGTTACAACGGCTCCTGTCACTCTCCCCGCGCCGCTTTATCTGCCATCAGCCAGGCGGGAGGTTAAAAACTGATTAGACTGAGTGACGTGAGAAATCAGAACTTAATGCAAACCGCACAGCTTCACGCTGCTAAAGAAACAGATTTCAGCAAACCTGTCTCTACACGATAACAAGCCAATAGCGCAATTCTGGCTTTAGCTTCAGCTATATTCGAGTCGCCATTCGGTTCAATATCTCGTTGACCCGCAGACCCTGCTCAATAAACACCGGCCCATCATTGCCGTGTCCCTGATGAGAGCGGTGTGTGTGGAAACACAGCTAATTGAAAGCGTCTGGCAGTGAATGATGGTGTTGGGAGAGAGCTGTGTGCTGCAGAGGTGTCATTTGTTCTCATTAATGCAGAAAATCTTGGTGCTCTCTCAGAACCTATTAGAGCCACCGGGGGGAAAGGGGGGGAGGGGTCACAGGGGTCACCCTGTTGCTCTGTCACTGACAAATCAGAGTGGAATTAGTCATTTTAGTCTCGGAGTTTAAGTGGTCAGAAAACCACCCAAACAGACATGTAGCTAGAGAACATGTGGGGAAACAGCTGGCTGAAAACCTACTGGGCAAAACAACAAAGAAAAAAAAAATGCAGTGACCTTCTATCGAACAGCCAGATGTGATTTCTAAAGATAATTCACAAATAATCGTCCACAGCTTTGTTTATAAGGACAGTCTCGCTGCTCTGTCTGAAATCTGGTTAATATCTAATGAGTCTAGACTCATCACTGAGCACTGTACTCAGACCGACAGCCTTCATTTAGACCTCCCATAATAACCCCCCCCAACACACACACACACACACAGATTTTCACTGCAATTTAAACCTTAAACAGAAACACTGCTTCCCCCAGAGGCTTTGTATGAGTCAGAGAAAGGTGTGTCATAAACTCTGTCTATGTCTGTGTGTGTGTGTGTGTGTGTGTGTGTCTGTGCGTGTGTGTCACTCACAGGCAGGGTGTGTGATGCGGGGAAGGCTTGAATTCTGTCTTTAAGGCTTTGGATTTGACTCTCCAGCTGCTGTTTGTCCTCTGTGCTCTTCTCCAGCTCCATCTCTCTCTGTTTCAGCTCATCACGGATCTTCAGCAGTTGCTGCAGAAACCAGAAAAAAATGTTTTACACACACAATCACACACACACACACACACACATGTGCTGAACTCCAACATCCCACACAACCAAATCTGTTTCATAATAATTCAACATCTTTTAACTGGGTCATGAAACAGTAAGATGTTCAGTGTCGTGCAAACCCGGTCGAGATGAAGATGTTCTCTGTATCTATGAGATTGTTTATTTTGACTTATTTAACAATGCAACGATACTGCATTATGGTTCTATCTGAATTAGTGTGTGTTTACACTCAGAAGATCCTAATTTGCATCTAGTTCACATTGTGATCACTAATCAGTTCCTGTTCATGTTTAGTAACATACTATTTTCGAATGATTTTTGACTTCAGTGATTTATGAGTTTTATTTTCACAGTCAGTGATTTTTCAATATTTCATTCGTAGTCTTAAATGTCCGCCTATTTAGCCAGCTCTCGATAAAATATCTACTTAGAGTTAACTTTATCTCCTCTCTGTAGCATCTGTAAACTTTCAACCAATCAGAGTAAAGAGATAAACTGTCAATCAAATGGCTATTAAAAAAAACCCCAAAAAAACATTTCTGATAGTAGAACTCAAGGTTAGGTTCAGGTAAATGACCAGACCAATTTGTTCCATGGTGCAGTTCCAATGTTTGTGTTTCCACTCTAGGTGATTTCAGTGGTGTACAGCAGTCAACATGGACACTCTGACCGCACCAAGCTGTGATGCATTGTGTGTTTTGACACCTTTCTATCATAGCCAGGGCTTTTGCAGCAATTTGTGCTACAGCAGCTCTTCTATGGGATCAGACCAGACTTTTCTCCCCATGTCACTTTGTTCTAAAATCCTTTCATTCATTTTTTTCCCCTCCATCCAACACCTCAGTGGTTTTAATGTGATGGCTGATCAGTATATTGTGATAAATATATTCTTTACATTTATCAGTTAACCATTTTTACCCGTACACCAGCGTTCCAGTACGGTGGCAGAATGGAAATCGACTCATGGGACATTTTCCCATCAGCAGAAAACAAATGAATTATTTTCTGGTCACAAGTCTGATGTGAAATGAGTCAGGACTCTGTTGGCTTTCAGTGTGAAATGTGTGTTGTAGTTTAGTGGTTAAGGTGTTGGACTACTAATCGGAAGGCTGTTCAAATCTCAGCTCCACAAAGCTGCCACTGCTGGGCTCTTGAGCAAGGCCCTTATCCCTCAATTGCTCAGTTGTATATAAAAAAAAAAACGAGATAAATTGTAAGTGGCTCTGGATAAGAGTGTCTGCCAGAAACGGGTGTTTTTCCCTCAGTTGGATAACCTTACACAGAATTTTAGTGGTTGATGAAGACCCCTTAGAATTTTAGATGCTTATGAACAAGCATACAGCAGAAATGGGTTTGATATCATTTACACTGAAGATAGAAACATTTGTGACTGTATCATAGATCTATCCTCAGGTCACGGGGATCATCGGGCATCAAGGCAGGATACACCCTGGACGAAGTGCCAACCCATCACAGGGCACACACTCATTCACTCACTACAGGCATTCACTACATTTAGAGACTCCAATCAGGAGGAAACCCACCAAGCACGGGGGGAACATGCAAACTCCACACACACAGTCAGTGGGAGCGGGACTTAAACCCAGGAGACTGGAGGTGTGAGGCGAATGTGTTAACCACTAACCCACCGTGCCGCCTCCTATGAATAGATTGTTCCTAATGGGCTAGATAAAAACAGAAATACAAATGCAAATTCAAATACAAAGTTCTGAGTGTCTACTTTCATATGAGTCATTAACCATCACTGTGGAGTGCGACATGACAAAAATATTCAATGCTAAACATGGACACAACAAGGCGGAAACTTAATTTTTGGGCCTATGGGAAAATTAAGTTCCTGTTTCTGGCAAATCTCAGGTTAGACTAGATAAATTCACCTCAGTCACTAGCACCCAAGTTCTACAAATGTCACCAAAGCTGAAACAAACAAACAAAACAAACATCTGCTGACAACATGAGCTTGATCTATGTTGGGGAAAATACAGAGGTTTTCCTGGCGCAGTTTCAGTATTTGTTATCGTATCGTAATCACAGTGATCCTTTGAGAAACAGTAAAAGCAGCTTGACATGAGGTCTTGGGAACAGGAAGAGAGCTCTGTCTTGTGTGTATTTTGTTCCTCCGGTGCCTCAGGCACACTATGGAAACAAGACGGTCAGAAATGGTACCGTAATTACCGTCCGGCAGCCATGTGATCAAAGTCTCTCGTACTGAATTGAGCACTTGTATAAGGTCACCTTTTAGCTTCATGTCTGCGTGTCTCATGTGCTGTGTTGATGTCTCGTAGCCAGTGGTGGTGGTGTGCCGGTGTTTATGAATAAATCATACATCGCAACAGGTCTGTGTGTTAAATGCAGAGTGGAGGAAAAGCCTCACATATGCGACAGTGATTTAATATCAAGAGATCACGGAGCTACGCGAGCAGGAGCTGAGCTTAAGCAGGATGGCATGGAGGACGCTGACACAGCTAGCTAGTGCTTATTAAAAAACTCCTGTATAACCACCATCCGGTTTATATCCACATTCACACACTTGGGAAAGCGTTCATATACAGTATAATATAAGCTGCAGATACAGAGTGTGTGCATTTTTACAGAAAAACAGGTCGTCCCGCATCGCTCCGTAATTCAGAGTAACTCCGCTCGCTGAATCAGGGAAATGAAGACGGAAGCAGCCGGGGGCCTGAGTTAATCCCGCAGGAGTTTGATTAGAGAGCTGCCTGGGTGGCGGGAATGAAACTTTGCATACATTTTAATCAGAGCCTAGTGAGCAGAAGGTTTTTTTCTTTTCTTTCAGTGCAAAATACAAATCAATTTATTTAGATTGCCGTTTCCGAACGAACTCCTGGGTTTACATGGCTAAACAAATGTACACCATGTTAAGAACAAGCTTGTGATACAGTACTTACTTCAGCTCAGCTGTTATTATTAACTGATCCTTAACATGCCATTATGATGCAAGGAGACGTAAAGCCTGACATGTTGGCTGTTCCTGTGTCTTGTTAGATTCTGCTCAGAGCAGCTTGTGTGTTTAAAGGTGAGCAGAAGTGTGTTACACTGCAGTGTTAGATCTCTGCCCTGTTGGTCTCCAGAAGGTTGAAATCCTGGCACTGCCAAGCTGGGCCCTTGAGCAAAGTCCTTAACCTTCACCTGCTTACAGCAACGTATGTCATTTTGGATAAAAGCGTCTGCCTAAATCAATAAAAGTAACCGCAGGATGCTCATGCAAAAGCTTCATTCATCTCCTAGGAGGGTATCTTCATGTACATTTCAGGAAAAAAAAAAAAACCCCACATTTTTGTGGTTATTTGAGTTAAGAACATGGCTGTGTGTAAAACTCTACAGCACTTGGCTAATGAACACATGCAGTCTAAACGGTGCACTAGCAGCCAAACGGTTTTCATTTCTGCATGTCCTCCAGGCCACAGCGTCTCCCGTTTCTCATTTAGGGTTTCGGAGCTCTTCTCCTGAGAGCAGTCTACGTGCCCTTCATGCGCCGTTTGGTGAAGCTGAGACTCGGCAGCCGTCCAGGACTCGCAACTCATCTCAAATACGAGCGAGGACTAATCACTGCAGATGGGTACTATGATCTTCATCTGAGGTGTCTCTGCTTATTAATTTAACTTGTCTTTAAACAGCATTAGGGTTACTTAAAGTGTGAAACAAAGCAGTAAAACACTCGATTAAACGAAGCATCACCGATGACTTCATGTATCTAAGGACCTGATAAGTACTCTGCCAATTTCCTACACGTGATTTCATTTTGTCTGTGTGATCTGTGGCGGGTTTTTTTTTTTGACAAAATTATGAGTGCCATATGTCTGTGAATGGAAAAGTTTACATTTCCATCCATGTACCACATTGTGATTCTAATTATTTTCCACTCGTACCTCATATAAACAATCTGCAGAAGTGTTTGAGTGAGCCTGCACTGAGACTCTGCATCCTGTTTTGATGACATCAACTAACTAATTGTAGGCTTGGAGAAGGAATGAAGAGCTTAAGGAGGCATTTGGGACAGGGACTTAATCCAATTTTGTCTTCCAGAGGTTTTTATTTTTTTTAACTCATTCATAATCTCATCTCATCACGGTCTTCCAATGGCAAACTCGGATACCGTTCAAGTCGTATTCTTTATTTATGTGTAATAGGGAAAAAAATGTTCAGATCTATGTACAGTTACATTCCATGCAGCCTGGGGTCTTTGGGGAAGTGTACGCAATTTGAAATTTCATGGAAGCAATCACACCGTATAACAGACGAGGTGACATTCCAGCATCTGAGGCCAGGGTATACTGCAAACAATGCAAAATTAAAGCTGCAAGCAGCATTTTCAGGGGCATGGAGTGAGCTGCACAATCACAGACATGGTCCAATTGTCGCTTAAGCAATCACATGAAAGCAAAGCCATAACTTTAGGCAAAGGGATTCATGAGTGACTTGTAGCTTTGGGTTCCTGAGATATAGCCTAACTTCCTGTTTGGTGTCTTCACTGTCAGATTTGTCAGTTCATTACAGGCCCTTTGGAGTATTTTAATTATTCTGAAGATGATGTGACAAATTTGGTTTTGATTGAAAAAAATTTTGAAGGAGGAGTAGCAGAAATAAATGGAGGGTGTGTTGAACTCATCTCAACCCAGGGGACCAGGTGAGCCTAGGGTTTCAATTTTGGACATGCGGTCCAAAAGCTCTGACCATAAATATACTTCCAAATTAGGCCAAAATCGGACCTAATGGTGGCGCTAGAGCGTTGGCAGCACTTGGCCTAACTTTGGTTAAAACGTTCCTTTGAATCTTCCCCATCACAACATTTTATTAGATGGATTTATGTGCTGCCATAACCAGTCAGAAGAAAAACTAGTCAGAAGAACTAGAAGAAAAAAATATATATAAAAATAATAATAATAATAATAATAATAATAATAATAATAATTAAATATTAATATTTAAATATAAAAAATATATATTATATATGAAAAATAATTAATAATAATTACAATTTTTTTTTTTTCATTTCATTGTCTGTACTGCTTAATCCGATCTGTCCTCGGGTCACAGGGAGCCTGTGTCTATCTCAGCCATCATCAGGCATCAAGGCAGGATACACCCTGGACGGAGTGCCAACCCATCGCAGGGCACACACACACACACTCATTCACTCATGCAATCACACACTACTGGCAATTTAGAGACTCCAATCAAGCCTAGAAGAAGAAGAAGAAGAAGAAGAAGAAGCATATGGTGCTTATGCATCTTCAGCGTTTGGCCTCCTAAAAACCTGGCATCATAATATGAGTGGAATTTAAATGCTCCATTTAGTTGGAGCGAGTTCATAAGAATGGCACTTATTTGCCAATTTAATAAAGTAATCAACTTTTTTAAGCATATGGTTTCTGTGGTCATTAATGCTTTATATATATCTGTGCAAAAAACAGGATTTTGTGTGCAGTCAGAAGTCTTTCAATTCATTTCTATTAAACTTGAGAATAATCTCCACCTGGTATTTTGCACAATGAGAAGAAAACAAGATTAAACAATAGACACAAGCATGTAATGACCAACATCTCAGTAAGTTTGTTTATGATACTGATCAGACCTCGCCCTATTGTAGTTTAAGAATAAAGCATGGTGTGTGTGTGTGTGTACCTTTTGCATGCCCTGCAGTGCTTGTTGTAGGAAACTGAGCTGTTGTTGGCGTGTCGTGTCTTCCTCACTGCGCTGAGGATGAGCTTTACTCTGTTCCTGCTTCAGCAGCTCCACCTCATTTCTGTAGGCATCCAGCTGACAGCGCAGACTGTCGTTCTCCTCCCTCAGGGCCTCCACCTGTGCCAGTGGCCCTGAGAGAGAGAGAGAGAGAGAGAGAGAGAGAGAGAGAGAGAGGGAGAAAGGGACAGGGAGATGAAAATGAGAGAAAGAGAGAAAGAGGAAAATTAGAGAAAGAGAGAAAGAGGAAAATGAAAGAGAGGAAGGGAGAGACAGATGAAAATAAGAGAGAGAGAGAGAGAGATGAAAATGAGAAAAAGACAGAAAGATGAGAATGAGAGACAGAGGGAGAGAGAGAGTAAGAAAGAGAGACAGAAGGGGACAGAGAGATGAAAAGGGAAAGAGAAAAAGATGAAAATGAGTGGGAGATGAAAATGAGAGAAAGAGAGGGAGAGAGATGAAAATAAGAGACAGAGACAGAAGAGAGAGAGAGTGATGAAAATAGAGAGAGAGAGAGAGAGAGAGAGAGAGAGACAAAGGGACAGGGAGATGAAAATGAGAGAAAGAGAGAAAGAGGAAAATGAGAGGAAGATGAAAATGAGAGAAAGAGAGGGAGATGAAAATGAGAGAGAGGGAGGGAGAGACAGATGAAAATGAGAGAGAGAGAGAGAGAAAGAGAGAGAGAGAGATGAAAATGAGAAAAAGACAAAGATGAGAATGAGAGACAGAGGGAGAGAGAGAGTAAGAAACAGAGACAGAAGGGGACAGAGAGATGAAAAGAGAAAGAGAGAAAGATGAAAATGAGTGGGAGATGAAAATGAGAGAAAGAGAGGGAGAGAGATGAAAATAAGAGACAGAGACAGAGGAGAGGGAGAGAGTGATGAAAATAGAGAGAGAGATAGAGAGAGAGAGATAGCACGATAGAGAGAGAAAGACGGACAAGAATATTATTTAAAAATCTTGAACAAAAAAATGAAAACAGAAGGAAATAAGCCCCTAGCTGAGGAAACTTCAATTTTCCGTCTCCTTGTGCACTTTTGGGGAGGTTCACTCGAGTGTATGCCTCTCAGACATAACATTTTATTTCCTAATTCCTCCTCTTTATGAGGCCAGTAAAAGACAATGAGCGACTCTGGTATTTAATTGTTTTGTTAGACAGTTTTCTATTCTATTAACATTAGGACATTTTACAGGCAATAACACTGACTCGCCGATTTACTTTAAAAATCCCTGAGCTGTTTCTTTTTATTCGATCGGGATAAAAGAAGTCAGTCAGTTGTACTGAGTCAGAAGTTAGGTGACACTGCTTAATGATGGGTCAGGAAGGTAACCGTTAAAGCCGTGCTGAGAAGCTAGCTTAATTTTGGCCTATTGTGAGTTTGGAAACAGCGCTGCACTCGCAGACTTTAAATGTCAACTCACGTATATTCCTCTCAAAGCAACCAAATTGTTCAGCACATTATACAGAAAACTCAGAGGAACAGAGAGTAAGACGACGAAGGATGAGGAAGATTGTACCTCGTAAAACCGTATATGTAAGAAAGAGAAACAAGAAGAAAGACGGCAGCGTGTGTGTCAGAGAGAGAGAGAGATATGAAATGTATGATGACAGAAAGAGCAACATTTTGAATACAAACAAGGACACATGAGGACAGAACACGAGGGCTGCAAAAGCCAAGATGAAAAACAATAGATGAAGCGTGCGCTCATGCCGAGATGAGAGAGCAGAGTTAAAAGAGTGTGTGTCAGGAAGAAGAATGAGAGAAACACATACAATAATAGCTAGGTGAGGTGTGTGTGTGTGTGTGTGTGTGTGTGTGTGTGTATGGAGACAATAAGTCAGCCGCCGATGGTGAAGCGTAGACAGCTGAGCTAAAAGGGTGACCGAGAGACAGGAGCGAGGGAAAAGAAACGAGTGGAAGAGATTAGAGAAAAGATGGCTCCGGCTGAAGTGGGTCATTTCTCCGTGCCGAGCTGCTATCTCGGACTAATTAGAGAGGATTAAACGGAGGGCATGTGTATTGCTTAATGCTTGGCTTAATGTGACGCTGGTACTGTTATCAAACGGATGTAATTAAACGATGGCAATACGGTTATTTCGAACCCGTCGCTCTTTTGTTCAGTGGACTTGTAGCGCAATCAGTGTGAGAAGAGGATGAGGAAGAGGCAGAGTAGGCAGCCAGCCAGGGGAAGGCATCCCATTCATCCAGCCTGGAGCTGGTACAAGAAAATCTTATGAGAAAAAGCGTTTCTGATCCAGATTTTTTTTCCAGCCGAAGAAAAAAAATTGTGTGTGGTTTGTGTAATCAAGTTTCCTGTATTGTCAGCACTCAGAGACAGGAAGTGCAGTCAGTGAAGAAGAAAGCCCTCATCCCAGGATATGCTGTCTTCCCCTTCAGGACCATCATCTAGCTGATTAAAGTTGGGTTGAAACGTTTGATTTCAGGAGTCTTTCAAGATTAGTACCTTGACTGGATCTGGTCAAAAAATTTTGTCTACCTGAACATAACACCCATATATATATATATACGCTCACTGAACATTTCATCCCATTCCGGCTGTATTCCCGTTGACCTCCACCTCTCAGTAAAGGCTTTTCGGTAGATTTCACCAAATTAGTGGGAATTTGTGCATTCACCCACATGAACGTTAGTGCAGTGAGGTATTGACGTAGGGTGAGGAGGTCAGTCTGTGTTCCAGTTTATCCCAGAGGTGTTCAGTGGGGTTGAGTCAGAGTCAGGGCTCTGTGAAGGACGAAGTGAGTTCTTCCACTCCAACCTTCTCAGACCGTGTCTTCATTGATCTCGGTTTCTGCACAGGGGAATCTTCCATGCTGGAACAGGTTTGAGCCAGTTCTACTGAAAGGAAATTGTACAACTGTGCAATATTGTTGGAAGGCCCACATATTGGTGTAATGGTGATTTGTCCCACCATCTCTCAGAATAAGAGGTAGGTATACATCAAGACTCTTTTCTTTTCTGGCACCGAGGTGGTGGAATGAACTTCCTCTAGGTGTCCGAAAAGATGAGTCACTGTCCGTCTTCAAATGATGCATGAAGACCTACCTCTTCCTGAAACACTTAAACTAGCTCTTATTTTCCCTGTTTGTTTTATATAATAAAAAAATACAGTTCTCAACCAACAGTTTTTAGGCTGATGACCTATTGAACCAGTGTTAATGTATTAATTGATAGAGACTTCTAAGCACTTTTGTACGTCGCAATGGATAAGGGCATCTACCAAATGCCAGAAATGTAAACGTAAACCACAGACTGTGATAACGTGTGTCCTCCATGTCAGAATATGCAATGAAGATCCTCTAATGATAGGCATGTGATTAAAGAAAATCAGTTCTTGAGCTTGAGATACGTTGTTCTGTCCATATAGCAGGTTTCACCATTGCCACTACAGCACTCGTATCGGCCTATTGAGTTCTGTGTAATCCATTTCCTTCTGAGATTAGCCTCAGAGATTTCAACACAATTTTTTTTGCCAGAACATCAGCTTCTTTTGGTCACAATGACACAAAAACACTCACTCGGACTGAGACAACAAAATCAGAGAGTTTCAGAGAGTGAAATCAGGCCAGAAATAAATATCAAACAGTCTTCCCCTGAGGAAAGGCTTAAGTGAACTTGCATGTGCTTTTGTCTTGGCTGGAAAATACCAACAGCAGAAGAAGTTTGAATTCTCTGAGCACAGATCATTAAGAAGATCAGGTTTGTGAATGGCAGGTGTGAAATGTTTACTCATTTAGTAAATTTAGTATCACTCAGGATAGTGTTGAATAATCTAATAATCATCCAAGTGGATGGTGTGCCCTTTCCCCCGCATCATGCCATCCTTTCACACATCTCAGAACACGCTGTCGGAGATCGTAATCGATGTTTCCTAATAATCAAGCTTGCACCTGAAATGGAGTGTGGATCAAATCCCGTTAAACGTATGATTACATTTGCATACATCTGCATGCTAATAGGGATTGCTGTTACACCTGGGGATCTGTGATAGTGCTGCTGGGATCTGCAATACTGAGCTCGGGGTTGCAGCCTGTCAACCGAAGGCATCTTCCGTACGTGTCAATCACAAAGTTGCAAAAACAAGCTGCAATGGTGATTTTCCCAGCATGCACCGTTGGTTCGTGGTGTGCTACGCAGCTCCGGTGCGGAGCAGGCTCTAATGACTCGTCAGTAACGAGCGGAACGAAGCCGAAGAGCTGAGCGAGCAGCTGGCAGACACGTTCTCAGCTGTGCACTCCTGTGTTCAGTCCACTAGAGGGGTTTATGGGAGTATAAAGAACTTAATAGCTTTGGATCATGGTGGAATCAGTTGCCAGCTCCATTTGATGACTTGGGCGTGTAAACTAATGGCTCCTCTGCCAGCAAGGCCAGTGACAGGGGGACAAATTGACAACTGAGGACTAAAAAAGACAGACCTCTCATTGACCCAGCCATAACCTTTAATTCTGTCTGCCTTTTCTTGTTCCCTGGTTGATTATTTGTTTAAAGTTCCGGTATGGGGAGACATTTTCCAGGAAACTTGCGACATACCGGATGGCACACTTCCAAGTGATGAGTCTGACTTTCTTGGAACATTTTTAGTAAGTGCTTCTTTAGTTTTGCAGAACTACTGAGGTCCAGCTTGCTGTACTGAATGCTGTACTGGTCCAGCATCAGTATTACAGACTGTCCAAACTTCTTGCTTGATCTCTGTATATCCTGGTTAAAAACTGTCCAAAGTATCATATTGTAATCTTGTGCTGTCTTTTTGCACACATGGACTTCAATTCACTGTGTACTGCACCAGCGGTATATGGTTGAACCGACAATTAAAGCTTTTTGACATGATCTCAAACACTGCAGAAGTGTCAATAAAAAACAAGCTCGTAAAGCGAGTAACAATTAGACAAATTTACTTAATAAAGAAAAAACAACAAAAACATCAACACTGACCATACGTGCATCGTTGAGTTGCATCCTGGAACTCATCCAGGAATACTCTGTCTTATTTAACAATTTAAGAACTCTTTTGTTCCTCAAATGATTCTCGAACCTCAGTTTAAATATGCCTAGAGCAGCAAACATGGTTAATTTATTTAAAGCCTTGCTTCGGATAAGTCAGGCTACGCGCTTTCTTAATCCCAGGTGATTCGTGTGATGCTAAGGAGGGCACCGTAATTCTCCTTCAGACGGAGAAGACAGTACTAATTACGGGGCCCAAAGTAAACAAAGAGCTCTTCGGGCTCCTTAAAGCGTCAGCACATTTCCGTTGGCGCAGTTTCTCAGTTGAAAGCCGTCGCTTGCTTGCTTGCACTAATTTTACGGTGCTGTGCAATAACAATGAAAAGAGGTTTCTTAATGACCTAATTACCACCTTATCTAATCTGGGCTGGTGTGTGAAGGACTGGGAGTTCCTGCAACCCAACAAACAGAATGATTAGAGTGAGTAGAGCGCTGTATTTATGCAGCTCTCTATAATCCCAGCTCCAAACAGAGGTTCAGGATGAGGCTGTATTGTAGTCAGACAATAAATGTGAGGGGGCAAGAGCTCTGCATACACTGTGGTTTCCAATTACGATCCTCATGACACACCGCAAAGTTTTATTAGCTCTCACAGTGCAGAAGAATCTGGTAATTCGCTGACAAGCTAATCAGAGCAGCACAAAAAAATAAAAGGAGGAAAAAATTGGTTCCCTACCCTAGATTTCTCACATTTAATGAGGCAAAGCTTTGACATGAGCACATCAGTGGCATCCAGGAGATCTCCACCGCTGAGACCTGCTGAGGAACTGGATGTGCGTGTTAGAGGATTATGGGTACCTGAGTCATCCGAGTCTTTGCTCTCCGGCGCGTCCTCCATGTCGTCATCGGACATTTCCATCTCCTCTTCCCGCCGGATTCCCATCAGTTCCTCGTTATGGATGTTCCTGATTTCCTGCGGAACAGGAACACACATGATTCTCAAAACACAAAGCTCGGAGGCTCCAGAGACTTTAGCACATAAAGTTTATGAATTAAAAATGAAGCTTGATGATTTTATTATTTTTTTTGTGAGCTCCCACAAAATTCTCTAAGCGCAGGTGCAACTTTTGGTACTCTTTGTTGGCTGACCTTGTTGGATCAGATAGTTAGCAAACTAACACAGTGTTCAGAAAGTTTGTGTGTGTTTTAATGCCTGGCATCAATGCTTGAGTGAGATACAGATTTGCTGGGACGAGCAGGGGCGTTTGGAGCAGATGTCTCTGCATGGGTGCTGCCTGCTGGCCCACCTAATGGGGAGCTCGCCGACTAATGAGGTGTGCACACGAATTCACTTACATAAAAGCTGCTATGGGGAGAGATCCTAACTCCCAGAGAAACTAAAGGCTTAGTGTAAACACCACCATCTGCCTGATGCGGAGGGGTCGAACAGGTAACGCAAAACACAAACACACCCATCTGGTCAGATAGATTTAGAGACAGAGAGAGATAGAGAGAGAGAAAGAGGGAGGGAGAGAGAGAGAAGATTGCAAGAGTGAAAGGAGATGAGGTTATACAGAGGGAACTGAGAGTGAAGGACAGAAATAAAGAAGAGTGACAGAACCCTAATCTGGTGTGCTGCAGTTTTCTTTTGAAGTCCTGTCTGTAAATCCAG
Source organism: Hemibagrus wyckioides (assembly GCF_019097595.1). Taxonomy (NCBI): domain Eukaryota; kingdom Metazoa; phylum Chordata; class Actinopteri; order Siluriformes; family Bagridae; genus Hemibagrus; species Hemibagrus wyckioides. Next base: position 17,518,686 of record NC_080723.1, on the reverse strand, counting down.
AGATTACAATCACCAGTGTATCAAGCCACACAACCTGCAGCACATAGCCGCTACCGACGAATTCGGGTCAATCGCAAAGCGCTACCTTCTCAGAAAATCAATCAAAGTTGTGCTACAATCAGAGAGAAATTGACACCGTTACCCAGACTAGAGCATGACATTCTTGCTTTTTCCAACCTGCTATTGGAAGGGAATCAAAACGCTTTCTACACTAAATATAACCTCATGCCATCTGACCTGTCAGTAGAGCCAGAGCAAGACGGAGTCTGACCTCTGTATCTTTTCAGTTTTCTGCAAATAATCCACATAGACCACGGAGTGACATGGCGCTGATCTTTATCGCAAAGATCCCGGGGAATCTCCACAGCGAGAAATCTGTCCTAACAGATCTAATCAACTGAGAATAGCCCTTTATTCCAACTTCGGCTTCACGTTCATATAATCATCTTTATATTCATCTTTTAGCTTCTTTATTTTTAAACTGAACTCTATTTCCAATGCTTTGCCTGTCCCTGTACGGGGACTTTTTGTTGAACCCTACAACAGTGTTCCTTTATCACTATATAGAAACCTTTTTTGAAACCTAAGTACCCTTTATTATCCAATCACCACCAACAAGAACCACAGAAGAACTGATTTTTATCTAAAAGCATGCTTCTTCGGTCCATATTTTCTATCCCTCTAATTTACCTTTCGTATTTTAAATCTGCTAATATCATAGATGTGAAATACACACTGTTATTATAATAAATAATTCAATTCGATTTATTTGTATAGCTCTCTTAATAATAGACATTGTCTCAAAGCAGCTTTATAGAAGTATAGAAACAGGAAATAAGTATATAGTTTAAAGTTACTATTTATCCCTAATATCCCTAATATTATCTCTAATGAGCAAACCTGAGAAAAAAAACTCCCTTAGATGATATGAGGAAGAAACCTTGAGAGGAACCAGACTCAGAAGGGAACTTCATCCTCGTTTGGGTGGACATAAATAATGTAAAAGTAAATAATGCCCTTTCTACAACAGCAACCAAGAGCTCTTGAGGAACCATTAAGTCAGTGTAGTTTCTAAGCTCATTTAATAATCTCAATGTGCCTGAAATCCTCCTGAAAATACTTCTTCATAAATGAGGTCCTTACCTTCAGAATCACCCAGAGAGGCTCAGTAACTGGACAAGCAGGAACACAGGGATTATCAAGCCACATTAACTCAACTTGTCTTACACTGTTCTTATAGTGTAGAGCTGAATTCCAACCAATATCCCCTTACATACAGATAAATCAGTGTAGAGAGAACAATTCTGCCTTATTTATCCCTCATTTTTGTGTAGATGCTTTAAAAACTACAAATTACCTGCCAGATTTCTGTCTTTCTTCAACAATCGAATTTTGATCTCTATGAAATTAAGCATAATTAAACGCTTAGCAACTGTCTCAAACAGTGACAATTCCTCGTAAATGCAGCATGCGCTAAACCTTCCAATAATTCCAGTAATGCAGCTCAGCCACTGCAATGCATCACCTGTGTACACACAGATATACCTCATCTTACCCTGATCGCTTTCTTTCAACTCATTCTTATGAAATTGTACTTTCAGGACATTTTCATTACATGCGCATGCACAATTGAATTAAAGAAGTGATTAAAAGTCGACAGCGTAACCTGTGAATAAATTTGCCTAGGACCCGTTATAGAGTTTGTAGCCGATCAGTCGACGTTCACAGTAGTGAGTCTGCTTTGACGTGAATTCACACGAAATCAGGAAACTTTTCTTCCAAAGCAACCTGTTTTTCATAAACACCACATTTCTTGTGTAAATGCTCTCATACACAATTCAGGAATAGGTTTGTTTCCGATTTGATAAACAAGGCCCATTGTGCCTGAAAACACATGGAATTAGGGGAGGAAAAAGAAAAAGAATAAATCAAATAACAGCTGTTCTCTGGACTGACCACAACCCGCCTCAATCAGGATCCAATTACTGGGAATCTACTGGGAATCCTATAAAAATGTAAAACTCATGTCATGAGCAATGTGTAGCTCGGACAGGACAATGGAGTCTTTGTGCAACGCTGTGTAACAGTGAGAAAATGGCTAATGGTTAGTGTAGCCAACTGGCGTGAGGTTAACAAGGACAGCGTGGCCCCAGTGAGGAAACCACATCGAGCTTCGACTCATCTAAGATGTCAGTGCTAAGGAAAGAAGAAGGCACAAGGTATCCAAATTTTCATTAATCCTCCACCTCCGCTATGCAGGTTAGCACATTACGACAAACATGAACTAAAAACTGCACATTCAGACATAATGAAACACCTACCTTATGTCACGACGAGACTCTTTTGCATCAGTGTAATGCTTGTTCCAAATCCAGTTCCCATTTAACGCTAATGAGATTACATGATACGACTCGGAAATGTGAACGCTTCCTGTCGAGTGTATATTCATTACTCGCTTAACAAGACCTTTTTTAAGCACTTTTGGATTAGCATAAACAGTATCAGCCCTGCGATCCGTGCAAAATGCCGTTGTGTTGCAGCCTGGAAAAGGAGATTATGATGTTAATTACACGCCCAATTCAGTCTTTGCTCACTTGCTGCGTGAGAGACGAGTCTCAACACTTACCGAATGACCAGTAAACGACAACAGTGTTATACTTCGTTGGCCTCCTCCGCCCACTCGGAGCACATTTTGCTGCAGATCACTCATTAATGAGGTATTCTTGCATCCTAATGTTTCAATTTGCTTAAATTAATAATAAAAAAAGGAATTTTTCAAGCACTGAAATACGGAGCGGTCCAGTCGGGAGAGAGCGTGTGAGAAGGACTGTGTTGAATGCACTAATTTGCAGAAGAGCCTTACGAGTCCGTAGGTAAGTGTGGGATAAAAGGGCAATGGTCTCGCTCTTCTTGTGTGGCACTGCTCGCTCAGGTGTGTTACCTTCTAAGCGCTTGTGTGCTGCTGGGAGCTCGGGCGCTGTCTGGTAATTTACAGCTACAGCCAACTGTCTCCGTTCCCCTGTTTAAGACCTAATTAATGTAGGACTCAGGAGAGAGCATATGGAACTGCACTGGAAGGCGGGGGAATAAAAAGGCCTAATGGATCAGTGTATAAAGTAACCATAATCGTCAACATATTCAGTTTAACAGAAAGAACAGAAGCAAAAATTGAGAACACCAACCTCTGCTTGCTTGCGCCACATGTCCAGGTTCTTGCGTTGGGCTTTGGAGAAATGGTCCCATGCCTTTTGTTTGGAAGCAGCGTGGAATACAGACACAATCTGCTCAACTGTGGCAGGGGGACGCGGGGGGCCAGTATGTACCGTCCAAAGAAAGACAGAGAGAGAGGGGCGATTGGGGAGAAGCAGAGGAGTGGGGGAAAAAAAAACTGGTGTCAGATAGGAAGGCAGTGAACTACTTTTCTCGCCCTACTCTCCCTTTCTACAGCAACAACACTGGTGCATGGATGCTAGCATTAATGCTTCAATAATGCACGGAGGAAACACTGGGGCACCTGTTTGACTGTTGTTCAGACCACTGAGGCAACTTCTGTGCAAAAACTCCTCGAAGAGATCATGAACAGAGCGGGAAAAAAAAAAAAAATTACCACATCACCTCTGATCTCTTTGGAAGCTTTGGGCTGTCAGGAGACTCAAAGGATCGCTAGCTTGTTGGAAAAAGCAGGTAGATGTGGAGTCTAATGAGACTCTGTCATTACTTTGCGATATGTGTGTGTGGATCTGACAGGACGTCTCTCTTGTGCCAACTCATTAGATCAAACCTTACGGAAATAAGTTCATCCACTCAGAATTGAGAGATGAGCTTTGGCAGTAATCCTTCAGGAGGAGAGACTGAATATTCCACAAAACGGAGAACACTGAGTATCACATGTCAAACTCCAGCCCTAACTGCACCGCAATGCTGTTTCTGCTTTAACACCACTGCCTCACAACCTCTGCCAGTTAACACGCTGGCTGTGAGCTGAATCAGGACTGTGAGAAATGCAGACACTAAACCCCAGAGGCCTAGGGGACTGCAGGCATGCAGATCAACTGCCCTCTGCTTACAGAAACGATTTTCTTTTAAGGCTTGTACACGATGATTTGGTATCTATCACTATTTGTTGTCTATACATGGAAAAAAAAAGAAATTGCACAAAAACACAAAACTCAAAAACCTAATTTGGTACAAGAAATAAATAAATAAATAAATAAATAAATAAAAAACAAACAAACAAACAAATAAATAAATAAAAATGAATAAAAAAAACCACAAGCATTTTTGGCTGAAAAATAAAAATAAAAAAATAATAAAAAAATAAATAAAACAAATTTTTTAAAAATCTTGGAGCAACAAAAAAATATATTATTTGTTGTTACTTATACGCATACAGACTGTGTACTCTACATGCTCTTATCCCTGCCTCTCTACTATTTTTGTATGTTTTTTGATTCATTTACTCAACATATTCCATTAGTTTCTAAATTTACAGACACCATGTAGAAATCCCACCAACAGTCAATATTCTCAGCAAAGTATATCATCTCGTTTCTTATATCCTCATGCTTTTGCCCTGTTTTATGTACATGCCTGGGGGGTAACCTGCTCATAACTCCGCCTAAGTAAGGAATAAATTAAGAAATAAAGCAGGATGTGGATCAGTTTTTAGCTCAAATTTTCCAATAACAGCCTGTCACTTCTGGTTGACTAAAGCAAGTTGCCAACATTTTATTCTTCTTCATATCCATTTATGGTTAAGTTTAATGTTGTGGAACGTCCACAAAACACTAAAGCTACATTATTGTAGCTATAAACAGTTATTTCCCCGCCGGCGTCTCTTTCATGAAAGCAGCTTGTTAGATAACAGTGATGTTCCTGAAGTCCCAGAATTCCTGCTTTTTCCCCCAGCAATGTTTATACTGCTTAGTGTTAATTAACCACAGAAAACAGCTTACACAAACAACTCATACAATACAAGTCCCTATGAATGAGTGGTTACTATAGAAACAGTAACTCATTCGAACCTGCGTGTTCATTAAAACCTTAGTTCCGAGACGTGCTGTTCTAATATATTAAAACGAAATATATTTCTTCAGTCTGAGACACACCCAGAGCCGGGCAGCGCAGTGATGTGATTACTCCTGCTTGCAGAAGCCTGCGTCTTTTGAGTGGCGTTAATATTATTCTGCCGCTGTCACCTTTCAAGGATGTAAGGGAAAGACTTTTCACCAATTTACAATCCCTCTCTCTCTGTCTCTCTCTCTCTATCTCTCTCTCTCTCTCCTTCTTTTGTGGGAAGGCTAATAAACCCAGTGGAGTCAATAGGGTTGAGAAAGCTCAGTCTGAGATAAAGGCAAGTTGGAGTCAGAGTACTGCGGTGAGATCGATAATGACTTCAGCATCCTTTAATTTGATGAAAGACATCGATTTAGAAGTAGGGAAAAAATCGCATGATTATATGTGTGGGTGTGAGAGAAAAGAGCGATTGTCCGTGTGATGAGTGTGCACCTGTACAACTGGAGTTACTAGGAAGCTTAGTTTCTTAGTTTTAACTCGATTTCATCTTCAGGTAAATGATATCCACGGTGATCAAATACAGCAGAGATATCAACTAGTTAACCAGATTCATTTTGGGGGGAAACCATGACTTTGATATATTTTTGCATCCTTTTAGAAAACATGCCACGAAAGAAAACTATCCCAGACTTTTTGCACTTTTGTTCTTTATTCTGTTTTCCATCAGTGGAGGTCTGGGTATAGTAGTGGTCTTGAATGCTAAGCACTAAACTTATTTATGCATTATTCATTCAACACTCTTTTTGTTTGTTTTTTTTGCCAAATCAGCATGCTTGCTGGGGTTTTCTTAAATATTCTACTTTACATAAAGTTTTTGTTGACTGGTTCGGAGACCTCTGCTGCGCAGTCTTTAGTTTTGGTCCTAATGGCATTGGGTAACTTTTCCTGTTTCCTGGAAACTTTTCCTGCTTTGGAAAATCAGATCAGAAGGATACGATTGTGTCGCTACTCTACATCCATAAAAAGACCTCATTACAAACCAATATTACAGAAATCTTGGAAATGTTCTGGAAGTCTGGTAGCTTTAGATCTGATTACTGCTGCTACCTGCTGCAGGTGATGGTACTAGCACTGCTACGGGCTTTTCATTATATCAGGTGATATTGTGTTATCTCTAAACAACACCGGTTTACCTTCTCGCTTGGATTTAATACACGCTGTATTTCGAGTAACAGAAACCTCTATATGATATATTTAGCGAGGATTTGTCTACAAACATGACGAGCATAATCTGCTTATATACCTCACAGCTGCATGCACCTGAGACGTGATGGGGATGTACGTACGATTTGGCGGCGTTTTAGCATTTTTTATCACCATCATGACAAAAGCTTTTTGGTTACAAACATGAATTATTAAAGCGTCATGAACTGGATACTTTTAATGTTTGTTTTATTTAGAAAACAGCAAAACAAAACATACCTAGCTCATACTGGTGTTCAGGGTTGCCTTATTAATCAGCTTATTAACTACATGTGGTATAAACTATCCATCCATTCATCCATCCATCCATCTTCTGTAGATCTATAATCACAGCATACAATCACACACACACACACTCATTTACACACTACGGATAATTTAGTGATGCCAATTAGCCTACAATTCTTGTCTTTGGACTGGAGGAGGAAACCAGAGTACCTGGAAGAAACTCCCACACACAGGCAAAGATGGGAATCAAATCCCCAACCCCTGAGGTGTGAGGCAAACTTACTAACCACTACGCCACCATATCCCCCATATTTACTATAGGAACGCTAAAAAGGGGCTTGATTGCTATGTAAAAAATAAATAAAAGTAGTTGCTCTGAAGCTTGGCTCTTCTGCCTTTAATGCTCTACTCTAAAAGTGTTTCCGTTAAAAGTTCTCTGGTCAGTTGTGTTGCTGTTTTGTACACTTAGAACACTTCTTAAAGTCTCACCTGACTTTCCGTACTTGACAGGAAGCACGTTCTCGAGGTAGTCGGTGTAATTTTATTGTGTAACAGAAACATAATGAATAGTATATCAATTATTATTGTTGCAGAAGTGAATACCGTGTCACATGATTGCAGAGAAATGAAAAGATTGTAGCACTAAAGGCCTAAACTCTGCTCAATCTTTATATTTATGTGGAAGACATATATCCTCTTATCTAGAATTATTTTGGAATGTGGCTGGAAAGCTCTATGTAAAGCTATAGAGTGTTTACATTTACCAGAGAGACATACACAAGTGTTTTTTGTGTTGATCTGAGTCTGTTTTCTCTATTAACTTGGAATTGACTAAAGATTATTGGCATTTGTATTTGGACTTGTCTCAGATTTGTGCATTGGTTGAGTTAAATATCGGTTTGTTCTCAACTGGGAATTTAGTAAAAATGAATAAATAAACAAAAAGCGCTTAAAGGATGTCTTTTCTTTTCGGATGTTTGACACGAAATAATTTCTTCCTGGAGAAAACTAAACCTAATCATTGACACGATGCACGAATAAAGCCAAAACTAAAGTCAAATCTCAGCCTCAAAAAGGATTTGACTGTTTTCAGTCTTTATCTTTTACTTGGATTCGATTTTGACCTGACTCCAAACCCTAGTCTTGGTCTTGAACTAAACACCAGTCTTGTCTCCAGACCTAAGGGTGTTTTCAGATCTGGAGATTTTTTTATTTTTTATTTTTTTATTCTGAAACATTTCAGGTCACGTGTCAGTAAAATGTCCTCTTGCTGGTCAGAATTTATTTTCTGGAGTTCTGCTCATCCATGATCCAGCTTTTCAGCAGGTCTGCAAGCTTATTGTGGATTTCTTTTCAGCTCTAATCTGTCTGATCAGGAATCGAAGTTTCATCTGGATGACATTGATTACGTTCACCTGCTTCTCAGAAGAGAGATGTGTCATTTTGAAACGGTTGGATCGTTGGTGCGTTTGTTCAGATCGCTTTCTCAGCACAAACGAACCGCTCCAGAGTTTGTTTGAAATCGAGGCGGCCTTGGCCTGATTGTTTTGATGCGGATCCGAGCGTGGATGCAAACTGAGGGAGAAAATGCAGCAGGATTCCGAAACAAATGCTGCAAACAAGACAGGAGTGAAAAAAAACCCCAAAAGCATCAGCTATAAGTGATACAGGATTTACAGCAGCAATCACAGATTTTAGAGAAATTGGTGCTTTTGGTTATTTATTTATTTTATTTTATTTTATTTTATTTTATTTTATTTTATTTTGGGTATGCTATGTCTAGTAACAGAAATGAAAAAGAAAAAAAAATATTTTCCATTTCTGGATTTTGCAAAAAAAAAAAAAAAAACCCAAATGAATAAACAAAAATAAATTAAATAAAATAAAACACAGTTTAGTAATAATAATAGTAATAGTAACAATAATAATAAAAGTTTCAAATTTAATACTATTTAACTATACTACTAAAAAATAATAATCCAAATACACTGACCCTCTGGGGCATTTTTTCCCTTAGAGCTTTGTTGCTGCCTACGTCTAACAGCAGCCTAATGTCATGTATGTTATGTACATTAAAGAACTAGACTCTCAGCAATATTACAGTCAGGTATTAATGTCCAGCGCCATCTCACTGCTGTTCAGATTCAGTTTATAGAAACACGAGCATATGTTTGCAATAAATCTGCCATCAGGGTGGAACAGAGAGCACCTTGTTTACAGTCTGTTAACGGAATCTGTAATCTTGACAAACCTATTTTTTTCTTTTAGTTTGATTTACTTTTATACAGCTGTTCTGGTGTTCGGCGATAAGCTGCGAGATTGTACGTGTGTACGGTTTTATCCTTGCTCAGTTATGGATCATCTGATGATCTGTCCTGCTCTAACAATCCTCTTTCCTGTTCATCCATGCCTGACTGTGAAGCGCTCACGTGTTTGTCATCACCACAGTCTGACAATACTTCACTGCTGTCACTTTTCTTTATTTATTATATTTTTTTCTTTACATCTGACACACACACAAGAAAAAGCAGCAGATAAAATGTGAGAAATGCTGGTGGAAGACAGCCCTAAGTCATTAATTCCCTGTCAACTTAAATCCTCTCAGTGATGAAACGTGTGAAAATGACATATCAGCTTTCAGTCGCAGAGATTAACTCCGTCACTTCCATTTAAATGAAGTACGTCGCTATTCAGTCAGTAATTATCTGCATCTGCTAGATAAAGCTAACGAATGTGACTAATTGAGTAATAAGTAACATATTAAAAAAGTAAATTCATCAGTCTTGAATACCTGTCGTCTGTAAACTCGTGCGGATCAGTCTTCTGAGGTGCAGTATAGGTTTGCGCTTTGTTTATTGACTTCATTTATTTATAAGTATGTTATTTTTCCAGGGCACGAAAATAGGCACTAAGATGCTTTATGGGATTTTATTAATAACAAATTCGATTGTGCATTTTATGTAAAATGTGGGAATTTTTTTAGCATGTCAAAAAAATAAAATTAAAAATTAAATAAAAATAAAATAAAATCTAAAAAGGAAAAAAAAAATTAAAAATAAAAATAAAATAAAATAAAATAAAGATTTTCCAGAATTTTTCGAGACAATTTACAGCTTACAGAAGGAAAATAAAATTAGTCACAGACCGAATCATAATTCACCTACTTTTCCTGTTATTTCTTTGACAACTACTAAGTCATAAACTACACCCGGGCTGATTTTTCCATCCGGCTTGGAAGATTTTCCTGCCCACTTTGCCACAAACCTGATTTGACTCCCACTCGTTCACGCTTCCCTTCCAGCCCACTTCTAAGCTCAGCCCTATATTTAATTTTCCTTCCTTCCATCAGCTTCAACAGCATTTGAAAATGATGCCTGAAGTTATAACACATAACACAGTCTGCGTTCTTTCTTCATCTTCCATGAAACCGTGTGTAGTTTTCTATAATCACTGCCATGAAAAATGCTGAATTCCTATAGAATTTCTATTGTCATATCTATATCATCTACATACTATACAATCTATATACCCTGTCTATACTACTAGTTCTATATGTATATCATTTCTATAAATTACTCGCTGATAATTCTTCCCAAAAGTGGTTTGATTTGAAAGATGTGAACTGAAATACAAAATGCCAAAAGTTCAAAAATCATTGAATTCAGGTGTTGTTTTTCAGGGGTTGGGGTCGGCCCCTTAGTTCCAGTGAAAGGAACTCTTAATGCTTTCATACCAAGACATTTTGGACAATTTCATGCTCCCAATTTTGTGGGAACAGTTTGGGGATGACCCCTTCCTGTTCCAACATGACTGCACACCAGTGCACAAAGTAAGGTCTATAAAGAAATGGATGAGTGAGTTTGGTGCAGAGGAACTTCACTGGGCTGAGCAGAGTTCTGACCTCAACCTGATAGAACACCTTTGGGATGAATTAGATCAGAGATTCTGAGCCAGGCCTTCTCGTCCAACATCAGTCCCTGACCTCACAAATGTACTTCTAGTGGAATGGTCAAAAATTCCCATAAACACACTCCTAAACCTTGTGGAAAGCCTTCCCAGAAGAGTTGAAGCTGTTATAGCTGCAAAGGGTGGGCCAACTCCTTATTATATTCATGTGCATGTAAAGGCAGGTGTCCCAAAACTTTTGGCAAGCTAGTGTAAGTTGTGTTTACTAGCATCTAGGAGGTTAATTGAATTATTATATTGTATAAAAATCATGATATATATACTTTATCCTTCTTTCTGTGCTGAAATTTAGCACTGGAATTTAAGATGCTCCTCATGCGTTCCGGTTCATTTCCAGAAATCTGGAGAAATCCCTGATGCACACATGCACAGTGGGGAGTCTAAATGTTTGCCATTTCCCTGATTATTAGCTAGCATGATGGGAATTGGAAGCAGTTGGCATGGCAAGCAGAAATCTGCTAAAATGTGGCCAAATTGAAACCTTCACTCTCAGGCATGCAGTCAAAACAAACAAACAAAAACAAACAAAAATGCAAATGAGGCTGATGTCATTTCATGGCGCGCGTCAGCTGAAGCTAGCTATAGTTCGTCTCGTACGACTTACATGATGAGACGATGTATATTTTTCCGCACAGAGATGTGACTCGAGAAAATAGAGCTTCTGAAATATTTTCACTGGGATAATTCGGAGTGGTGGTGGAAAGGAACGTGACGCATAAATAACAAAAAAGCATGCGCTTGACGGTTAAAGCAGCGAGGTGAAGTGTGCCATCGCTTCAAAAGAAAAGCAAAAGCAACTTTCCAAGCACTAAAACTTGAAAATATATAAGCTTTATTTATTTGTTTTTTACAGGCACTGCTCATAAACCTGTGCTGTCAGGGATCCAATTTTTTAGTGACATTTATAAGGGCCATGACACATTCATAAATAAGTTTAACAGTAAAATAAGTTTCCCTGAACACATATAGTGAAGGAATTCTTCCATTTTGTGTTGGAGGAGTAAGACTGCGGCATTATACTCGACCTCAACACACGACAGTGTCTTTCAAAGTCGAAGTAAGCGATGGAAGTGATTAAATCGATCGGTATTAAGCGAGTGTTCGATGTAGCTGCTCATGTGCTGGACGGTGCACCTCTGACCGTGTCTTTTACCCTTTACACATCAACTCAGAAGTAATCAATCATGCTATTGACCAGCCGACAGCCAGGAGCTGGAGAGTGCTGGGGTGCAAACCCGGACGACTGCCGTAGAGTTTACGGAGAAAATTGACGCAGAAGTTGCCAAGGTGGTCTGAGATCCCCTACCCCCCCCTCAAATCATCCCCACAGTAAACACTTCATACGCTAAACACATTCTGTGGCTTTGCTTTTATGGAGGAATACTTACTTTCGCTCGCTCCGGCCGTCCCTCGACCCTCGAGCGCTCTCGGCACGCTATTCTCACACTACTGAAGGCTCCTGCTAATGCTTTAAGCAGCTCTTCATGCCTGTTAGTGGTCAGTGTGCCGAGGCTGTCTGAATACTCTACCTGCGTCTGCTTTCAGCTCCAGGCTGGATATCAGACCTCTGGAGCACTTACCTGCTCACTCCTCAGTGCACTCGCACCACAGCATGCATCAACATCATGACAACATCAGTGCACACTTCAGCACCGGGGGCCAGTCCCAATAATCCAGCTGGGAATTATTTACTTTGATCTGGGTCTTTATCAAAATGATTCGATTTTGAATTGACTCATTTGAATCAGTGATTCATTTGAAAGTGATTCGTCTGAAGTCTGATGTTTTCTCTTTAGCTTTGCACTGGAGGCTAATCTACTTAACAAATAATAAAAGCTTTACACACTCGCCCTCAAAGGTCTATGATAGAGAACAATACAAATTATACGAATCAACCTGCAAGTATATTATCATCTGAATCACTTCACACTTCCTACCTGACTCTGATGCTCCTGCAAGAGGATACCACGTTAATGATCTGAGGAAGAAAGTGAAATGATTCAGCCTCAAATGGAAGAAGGAATATGTTTTTAGCTTTTATGACATCTTGTCCATTTTATACTTACAGATATAGATTTTTATAAGAACTCGACACTTGACACTAGGCGTGACTAAGTGCAGTCTGAGATTCCTTTCATGTGAATCTCATTATCCTGGTAACTCTAGTGCAGGGCTAAAGACGGCAAACATGTTTAGCTGTGTGTATAGAATTCACCAAACTTTAAAATAAACCGTATTTAACACCTTAAACTCTCAAGATAGTACTGAGTTCATTATTTCAACCTTTGTGTTCTGGGAAAACCTGCTGGATGATCAGTAGCTGAAAAATCATCTGATCAAAGTATTATAACACACATTGGATGTGTCTCAATCAGCTTTCTAGCTCCCTAGCTTGTGAATTAGTATATCAGGTACACAGGTTCAGGCACTGGTAAGGGCGCACTACATATAAGGACACTGATGACTCAGTTCCTGGCAACATTCTGCCAGGTTCTGGCAACCGCTCCCGCTCTCAGGCTTACCACAGCGGATCATCTGATCCACATATATGAATTTTTCGCACAGGTTTTACCCCATATGCCCTTCCTGAAGCAACCCTACTGGTTGCTTATCCGGCCTAGAACGTTCACCCTTCAGTGGATGGGTCAGTTCCCTGCCCAGGAATCAAACCTGGGATGCTATGGTCTATATATTCCATACAAGTACTATGGGTTTTCATAACTACTTTAAAAATTATAAGAGTGAAACAATTGTGTGTGAATCTGGACACACCCAAGGCTGCTGAGAGTTTAAGGGGTTAAAATTAAAACCCTACCATCATTTCAGTATCATTTCTGGACTAAATAAACTATTTCTAACCTGTAAACAACGTATTTGATTTTAGTCCTGAAGTAAAAGATTATTTCCTTTTGATTCAGTTTTCCTTTTGTTTCTCAATTGTCTCAATTCAAATCGAAATCATTTACTCGGAAATGTAAATAATTCCCAAACTGTGAATTGACCTCAGCCCAGATGTTGACGGCATCAGAATAACGAGTAAGAAAAGTAAACAGTAAAACAGGTTTGATTGAGTATTGTGAAGTCGTGACGTGACGATGAGGCAGGACATCACACCGGCAGCTCTTTCTCTACAGGAAGTACTTTATTTTGACTTTGTGTGCAAGGAGGATAAAATACTATTTTGTATTGTGTTTTATTTATCACGTGCATAATGTTTTCCGTCATAGTGAATATATGCTTGAACGAAATGAAAATCTAATGTTGATCCTGTGGCTTTTATCTCACTCTTTAAATATCAATTCATGCTACGGTAAGTACTTACATTTCCACAGACTGTGTTTGTGTGCTGTGTGTTTTCCATATCCCTGGGCACTGGATCAATCAGCTCTAAAGTGCCACTGCATTATGCTTTCCATTAAGACGGCTGAAAGTGTCGAGAGCTCATGCTCGGAGAGAGTGCGCCCATTTGCTGAGTGCGTCTCTTTTCAGGGTGTTAAAAGCAAAGCGTCGCTTTAAAGTGTGCGGGAGGACAGCACTCACATTGTACAAGGATGGCAGCCAGGGCGTTTTTAAACTTCTCCTTAGCCTCCTCCATCTCCTTCTCGTGAGCCGCTTTCTCGTTCATCAGCCTGCGGATGTGGCTGTTGGACGATTGGATCATGGAGTAGAAGTTGTTGGCGTTGCGGCGATTCACTTCGCCTCGCTCCACCCAGGTCAGGAGCACTCGCACCGCCTCGGGAAATTTGGAATCGTCTAAAAAGAGAGAGAGAGAGAGAGAGAGAGAGAGAGAGAGAAAGACATATGGTGGAGAGTAGGGATACATCAATACTGAAACTGTACCAACAACTGATACCAACATCACACAAAAGTGTACATAAGATTAGAGCAGTGAAGATGAGGATGCGGAGAAACTGTCAAGAATAGAAGCCTTCATTGTCACATATACATCACTGCACAGTGAAATTTTTTCTTCACATATTCCAGCTTTGCAATGGAAGAGTCAGCAATGATACAGCTGACTAGAGCAGAGAGGGTTAAGAGGCGTGGCAGTGCTGTGGCTCGAACCCCAACCATCTGATTAACAACCCAGTGTCTTAACCACTTGAACCACCCCTGGCCTGATTCAGTTCAGTTCAGCGAGCACTGAAACACTCTTCAGACCAGCTTTTCAGACACAGCATAACCCCAGGGTTATACTTGCTTTAAATTCTGCTTTTAACCTGAGACAGAAGAACGTTTCACACTTGTCATTTAGAAATGGTACTGCTTTTTACCTTGGGTTAGGAAGCCCGGCTCTACAGCAGCACTTTTGCAGCGTTAACCCCATACTGTAGTGCCAAACATTTACAGCATGAAACATGTGGTGTTAGATGCTTAGCAACAGAATTAGAAATTGAACAGTGTGTACCTTCTATCACGTGAAAAACCAGGATGTAGCAACACTTGGATAGAGTCAGACCGCATAACACTGGACATCAGTGTCCTTATCTTTCTCACTGATGTGAAAGCGTGAGACAAGCCATTATTTAATGTATTTATCTGATCATGATTGCTGATGATGCAAACATGCAAATTATACGGTTAATCCAGGGTTGAGGAATGTACAGTGTGAAACATCAGATTATGAAGAACTGGGATTAACTGTTGACCCCGGAGCAGTGTTAAACGTTAAGCAAGATAACCCAGGACTCTGTTTAGCCGGAGTTTACGATCATCCTGGTAAAAAAAGTAAACCTGGTAAACCCTTTCTTCCCTTCATACACTATATTGCCAAAAGTATTCGCTCACCTGCCTTGACTCGCATATGAACTTAAGTGACATCCCATTCCTAATCCATAGGGTTCAATATGACGTCAGTCCACCCTTTGCAGCTATAACAGCTTCAACTCTTCTGGGAAGGCTGTCCACAAGGTTTAGGAGTGTGTTTATGGGAATTTTTGACCATTATTCCAGAAGTGCATTTGTGAGGTCACACACTGATGTTGGACGAGAAGACCTGGCTCTCAGTCTCCGCTCTAATTCATCCCAAAGGTGTTCTATCGGGTTGAGGTCAGGACTCTGTGCAGGCCAGTCAAGTTCATCCACACCAGACTCTGTCATCATGTCTTTATGGACCTTGCTTTGTGCACTGGTGCACAGTCATGTTGGAAGAGGAAGGGGCCAGCTCCAAACTGTTCCCACAAAGTTGGGAGCATGGAATTGTCCAAAATGTCTTGGTATGCTGAAGCATTCAGAGTTCCTTTTACTGGAACTAAGGGGCCAAGCCCAGCTCCTGAAAAACAACCCCACACCATAATCCCCCCTCCACCAAACTTTACACTTGGCACAATGCAGTCAGACAAGTACGGTTCTCCTGGCAACCGCCAAACCCAGACTCGTCCATCAGATTGCCAGATGGAGAAGCGCGATTCGTCACTCCAGAGAACGCGTCTCCACTGCTCTAGAGTCCAGTGGCGGCGTGCTTTACACCACTGCATCCGACGCTTTGCATTGCACTTGGTGATGTATGGCTTGGATGCAGCTGCTCGGCCATGGAAACCCATTCCATGAAGCTCTCTGCGCACTGTTCTTGAGCTAATCTGAAGGCCACATGAAGTTTGGAGGTCTGTAGCGATTGACTCTGCAGAAAGTTGGCGACCTCTTCGCACTATGCGCCTCAGCATCCGCTGACCCCGCTCCGTCAGTTTACGTGGCCTACCACTTCGTGGCTGAGTTGCTGTCGTTCCCAAACACTTCCACGTTCTTATAATACAGCTGACAGTTGACTGTGGAATATTTAGGAGCGAGGAAATTTCACGACTGGATTTGTTGCACAGGTGGCATCCTATCACAGTTCCACGCTGGAATTCACTGAGCTCCTGAGAGCGACCCATTCTTTCACAAATGTTTGTAAAAACAGTCTGCATGCCTAGGTGCTTGATTTTATACACCTGTGGCCATGGAAGTGATTGGAACACCTGATTCTGATTATTTGGATGGGTGAGCGAATACTTTTGGCAATATAGTGTACTTAATAAAATCACTTTATTAAATATACTGTTTAAACCCAACACGAGGCGCTCACTGGCAGCATCACACATCCAACATAAATACAATGCTTGATGCGGATTGATTACTAACTTCTCATAAGTATCAGGATCAATTTCTTGCAAAAAAAAAAAAAAAAAAATACAGGTTTTTATTCTCGGCATGAAACAAGTGCTATGGATGCGTGCCATTGAGAAGAGAAGAGCTCTCGGTGCCAGGAGAAACACATCTCATCTCAGCCCCAGCAGTGTCAAAATACATCAGAAACTTCAGAGAATGCACAGGCGTGTACGCAAACAGCACGACTCCGAGGAAAGAACATCACAGAAGGAGGGACAGCATCCAAACAATATTTTGGCTGCTTTTAGCCAAACACTAACATGGGTGCCAATGGCTGAACAGATTCTGCATTTTGAGAGCAGGATGCGTAGGACAGGACTGAAAAAAGAGCTACAACTCACAAACAGTCCGCCTCCATACCTCATGTCAAATTAGCCAAAGGTTATATCGCTAATGAATAATCAAACAATTAAGCTCCCAGATAGGAGCTTTCGCGCTGCAACACACTTTACTACTCTTTTCTACACTGTAAAAGCCCACAAGCCGTGAGATGTGTTTAGTATAGAAAATACTTCCGAGCGCACAAATTTGCTTACTTTAAGACAAATGCAACAGGTGAATAATCAGCATGGTCCTACGCAGCGTCTTATCAAAATAAAAGCTCCGACTGAAGGACACAGAGTCTCGGCTTCGTCTGCTGTTACTATCGAAAACAAGCCGAAACGCATTAACGTTACATTTCAGCATTTTAGCTATGTCTGAAAGAGAAGGCTGTTGCCTCCATGCCTACGCTGTCTCATTAATCACTGTCTCATAAAGCAGCACTTCACTATCTATCAAAGCAGGTAAGAAAATAGTTCAGGCTTTAAAGGCTGCGTACGTCACTGTGTTGCCAGGTTACCGAACCCCAAAAAGTCCATTTGGCAAAATGAAGTACTAATAAAGTAGTGTTCAGGAGAGTGGAGGGAATATTCTGTGAGTACACACCAATCCACCAAACTACTCTCACTAGAAATAAAGTCAAAAATAATGCATACAAAAACTTCTCTCTCTTTTTATGCGTTTTTTTGTTGACAGATTGGTGGCCTGGGTGGTCTGTTCTATTCTTAGCCCAAGCTTGGTGGCACGACTTCCTGTGAGGACCACTGACATGGAATGCTTGGTTTGGCTTTGTAAGCAGCCATACAGTTTACATACACTTCGTATTGGTGATATTGGTCATATTTTTGGGCGGCTGGAACGGATTATCTGCATTTCCATATTTTCTTATTATCACAAGACAAATTTTCACCTTAAGCTCTTGCCCCCAGAACGAAGTAAATTCATATCCCGAGGTACAATGTAAGTGGAAAGGCAAAGCATGACAGTAATATTTACTCATAGCTATAGCAAGCTGTAATTAAAATGAGTAAAAATCAGCCAAAAGTAGCACAGAGACACGTAGCCTCTGGTGAAACCTTCTTGTTTTTATCCTCATCAGATTTAACATCCTGTAGCTCATGCATTTGTAATTGTTTACGCCTTACCCAAGTAGGATAAGTGATCTGTAACTGACAGCAATGTGGGGAAGTTTTTACTGCTTGCATCGCCTGTTCATTATAAAATTTTGATGTTTGAGTTTAGAGAAGTGTCAGCGAATAGAAAAACTCTGTATAATGATGGTGAAGGGAACTCTGGAGTGAGCACTTGTTTCTTGTCACCACAATCGATCCTGGGATTGTTTCATGGAGAACGTTATTACTTCAGGTTTCTTTCCACACAGAAAAGTTATTACCACCATATAATGAATGTCCTATAGTTACCTTGTACGGACAAAAATTGTGGACACCAGTGTGTGGTTCTTCTCAAAACTGGCGCCAGAACGTT
Source organism: Hemibagrus wyckioides (assembly GCF_019097595.1). Lineage (NCBI taxonomy): Eukaryota > Metazoa > Chordata > Actinopteri > Siluriformes > Bagridae > Hemibagrus > Hemibagrus wyckioides. Next base: position 17,500,260 of record NC_080723.1, on the reverse strand, counting down.
TGAAGCTAACAATTGTATTGTATAGAATGTCTTTGTGTGTGTAGTGTTACAATTTCTCGGGCTCCATGAAGACATAGCCAAGACAAAGCGAGCTCCATGAAGACATAGTGTGAGAAGGTTGGAGTGGAAGAACTGGAGGGACAGAGCCCTGACTCTGACTCAACCCCACTAAACACTACTCTAAAGAACTGGAGCTCAGACCTCCTCACTCTTACGACGTCAATGTCTGATCACACTAATGCTCTGAATGATCACTAATCCCCACAGCCTCGCTCAAACATCTAGTGGACAGACTTCCACCAGACAAGAGGGGATAAATGTGTGATGAGTACATAAGAATATGAGAGACAAACCTTTAGCTATATGGTGTGTTAGTGCATGTGTAGCACATCCTCATGCGGCTCACTTTCCTCACTTAAGTAGATTTTTTCAATTATTCCAATTCTACATCACTAGAGGCTGTAATGAAGGTAAGATCACTGAACTAATCACGTTAAACCGACGGTCAATCCTGAGAGCTGAACTTTCCCATATGGTACAGTCCACACCCGAGGACATTTTAAGTTAGAGCAAATGATATGGACTTATCTCAGTGCGTTCTTTTCTGACACGGCTTCACTAGGCAGAAGGTTTAGATTAAGGACACGGCCTTTAATAATATTCCATTAATCTTCAGTAAGAGCTTTATTCTGGTTAGAGCTGGATCCAGGGAACGCTGAGTACCAGGTGGGAATACAGCAGGGATGGACACCAGTTCATCATAGGATAGCGCACACACACACACACACACACACTCAGAAACACATATACAGACACAAAAACACACTGAGACACAAAAACACACCAAAACACATACACAAAACACACACACACACACACTCAAAAACACATATACAGACACATAAAAACACATTGAGACACAAAAACACACACACAAACCAAAACACATACACAAAACACACACACACACACTCAAAAACAAACCAAAACACATACACAAAACACACAGAGACACAAAAACAAACCAAAACACATACACAAAACACACACACACTCAGAAACACATATACAGACACATGAAAACACACTGAGACACAAAAACACACACCAAAACACATACACAAAACACACACACACACACACACACACTCAAAAACACATATACAGACACATAAAAACACATTGAGACACAAAAACACACACACAAACCAAAACACATACACAAAACACACACACACACACTCAAAAACAAACCAAAACACATACACAAAACACACACACAGACACAAAAACAAACCAAAACACATACACAAAACACACACACACTCAGAAACACATATACAGACACATGAAAACACACTGAGACACAAAAACACACACCAAAACACATACACAAAACACAAACACACACACTCAAAAACACACTGAGACACAAAAACACACACACACACACACACACACACTCAAAAACACACTGAGACACAAAAACACACACACACACACTCAAAAACACATATACAGACACATGAAAACACACTGAGACACAAAAACACACACACCAAAACACACACACAAAACACACACACACACACACACTCAAAAACACATATACAGACACATGAAAACACACTGAGACACAAAAACACACACCAAAACACATACACAAAACACACACACACACTCAAAAACACACTGAGACACAAAAACACACACACACACACTCAAAAACACATATACAGACACATGAAAACACACTGAGACACAAAAACACACACACACACACACACACTCAAAAACACATATACAGACACATGAAAACACACTGAGACACAAAAACACACACACACACACTCAAAAAAACATATACAGACACCTAAAAACACACTGAGACACAAAAACACACACACAAACCAAAACACACACACACACACACTCAAAAACACATATACAGACACATGAAAACACACTGAGACACAAAAACACACACACACACACACACACACTCAAAAAAACATATACAGACACATAAAAACACACTGAGACACAAAAACACACACACCAAAACACATACACAAAACACACACACACACACACATACTCAAAAACACATATACAGACACATAAAAACACACTGAGACACAAAAACACACACACCAAAACACACACACACACTCACTCAAAAACAAACCAAAACACACACACACACACTCAAAAACACATATACAGACACATAAAAACACATTGAGACACAAAAACACACACACCAAAACACATACACAAAACACACACACACACTCAAAAACAAACCAAAACACATACACAAAACACACACACAGACACAAAAACAAACCAAAACACATACACAAAACACACACACACACACTCAAAAACAAACCAAAACACATACACAAAACACACACACACACACTCAAAAACAAACCAAAACACATACACAAAACACACTGAGACCCAAAACACACACCAAAACACATACACAAAACACAAACACACACACTCAAAAACACACTGAGACACAAAAACACACACACACACACACACTCAAAAACACACTGAGACACAAAAACACACACACACTCAAAAACACATATACAGACACATGAAAACACACTGAGACACAAAACACACACCAAAACACATACACAAAACACAAACACACACACTCAAAAACACAGAGACACAAAAACACACACACACACACACACTCAAAAACACACTGAGACACAAAAACACACACACAAAAACACATATACAGACACATGAAAACACACTGAGACACAAACACACACACACACAAAAACACATATACAGACACATAAAAACACACTGAGACACAAAAACACACACACACACACACACACAAAAACACATATACAGACACATAAAAACACACTGAGACACAAAAACACACACACACACACACACACACAAAAACACATATACAGACACATAAAAACACACTGAGACACAAAAACACACACACCAAAACACACACACAAAACACACACACACACACACTCAAAAACACATATACAGACACATGAAAACACACTGAGACACAAAAACACACACACCAAAACACATACACAAAACACACACACACACTCAAAAACACACTGAGACACAAAAACACACACACACACACACTCAAAAACACATATACAGACACATGAAAACACACTGAGACACAAAAACACACACACCAAAACACACACACAAAACACACACACACACACTCAAAAACACATATACAGACACATGAAAACACACTGAGACACAAAAACACACACACTCAAAAACACATACAGACACATGAAAACACACTGAGACACAAAAACACACACACCAAAACACACACACACACACACACACACACACTCAAAAACACATATACAGACACATGAAAACACACTGAGACACAAAAACACACACACCAAAACACACACACAAAACACACACACACACACACTCAAAAACACATATACAGACACATGAAAACACACTGAGACACAAAAACACACACACCAAAACACACACACAAAACACACACACACACACTCAAAAACACATATACAGACACATGAAAACACACTGAGACACAAAAACACACACACCAAAACACATACACAAAACACACACACACACTCAAAAACACACTGAGACACAAAAACACACACCAAAACACATACACAAAACACACACACACACTCAAAAACACACTAAGACACAAAAACACACACACCAAAACACACACACACACACACACACTCAAAAACACATATACAGACACATAAAAACACACTGAGACACAAAAACACACACACAAACCAAAACACATACACAAAACACACACACACACACTCAAAAACAAACCAAAACACATACACAAAACACACACACACACTCAAAAACACACTAAGACACAAAAACACACACACCAAAACACACACACACACACACACTCAAAAACACATATACAGACACATAAAAACACACTGAGACACAAAAACACACACACAAACCAAAACACATACACAAAACACACACACACAGACACAAAAACAAACCAAAACACATACACAAAACACACACACACATACATACAGACACATAAAAACACACACTGAGACACAAAAACACACACACAAAACACACACAAACCAAAACACATACACAAACACACACACACACACACACACTCAAAAACACATATCCTGTTACTAGCAATTTTTGCAAGGAATTTTTCAAGCACAATGGCAGAAGGAAACCCACACAGACAGACTGAACACTCCACATAGACAGTACCACAAGCTCAGCATCGAACCAGTGATCCTGCAGATGGATAACATGGAGGGAACAGTGGCTTACTGCTAAGCATGTTTGTCTTGCACCTCCAGGGGTTGGGGGTTCGATTGTCCTGTGTGTGTGGACTTTGCTTGTTCTCCCTGTGCTTTGAGGATTTCCTTTAAGTACACCAGTATCCTCCTCCAGTCCAAAGCCATGTAGCTGAAGGGTATCTAAATTGGCTGACTGTGCCCTGTGATGGACCGACACCCCGTGCAGGGTGTCCTGAGGCACCTTGTGCACAGACTCCAGGTTTTTCACAACCCTGTGCAGGATGGATGTGATTAATATGAATGAAACAGCAAAATCTAGTGTCGACTCTCTAGGGAATCTTTCATATTTGTGTCACTACCCGAGGCGATATTCTGGACTATACTCTGGATTCACTGGACCTCTTCGACAGGCCTCAGTTCACAGGCCACTGTCAGCTTGGTTACACTATATTGGCAAAAGTTTTGGGACGTCTGCCTTTACATGCACATGAATGCAATATGGAGCCGTCCCTTGATGATGTATGTTAAGATGTTTGAGACTTGTGTACTTTCTATTTCAGCCTGTTACAGAAGTGTCTCATTTTTTAGCACATGCAAGAGATCTGAGCTCAGTGTGTGTGTGTGTGTGTGTGTGTGTGTGTGTGTGTGAAGAGAGATGGGAAAGCCATTGTAATGAAGGGCATTAGGATTCTGCTCAGAGCTTCAGTGTCTCCTTTTAAGGTCTCTATTCAAAAAGGAGTGCCAACTGAAGATGCTTCTTTGTTCAGGTCTCTTCAGTGTGTGTAAGTGTGGGGAGTGTGTGTTTGTGTGGGGAGTGTGTGCATCTGGTGCAACAGCATCTGCTCAGCTTCAGGAAGCCCGCAGGTCTGTTTAACATAATTCACCCTCGGTCTGAGCACACAGATAAGCTGAGGCACACACACTGATCTCTGTCACAAACAGTACAATAACCATCAGTCTGACCATACTGTCTTGATTCATCACACACACACACACACACACACACACAGCAAATGCACAAAAGCAAGTGCAAGTACAAACATACAGATTCAAGTAGGTTTATACAAATTTACACACTTACACATACACACACACACACACACAGCAAATGCACAAAAGCAAGTACAAGTACAAACATACAGATTCAAGTAGGATTAAACACACACACACCTCTCTCAGGGTGTAAATTGGCTGTGTGTGGGCCATAAAGCAGTGTGTACTGGATGTCATTAATACTCCATCAGCACCTCTCAGACTGAATCAATGTGTCATAAAGATGAATCATTCAGACTGTGTTCAATATTAATAGAATCGTTTAGTTTAACATGCAGGCTGTGAAACTAGCTCCCTAACCATCATTCTACCCATCCTACACATTACATTACACACCACTCATCAGATCCATGTCTTTCTGTTGTTATCTTAAACTATACTTTATATACACTATATTGCCAAACGTTTTGGGACACTCCTCCAAATCATTGACGTCAGGGGTTGGGCTCGGCCCCTTAGTTCCAGTGAAAGGAACTCTTAATGCTTCAGCTTCATACCAAGACATTTTGGACAATTTCATGCTTCCAAACTTTGTGGGAACAGTTTGGGGATGACCCCTTCCTGTTCCAACATGACTGCACACCAGTGCACAAAGCAAGGTCCAGAAAGACATGGATGAGTGAGTCCTGACCTCAACCTGATAGAACATCTTTGGGATGAATTAGAGTGGAGACTGAGAGCCAGGCCTTCTTGTCCAACATCAGTGCCTGATCTCACAAATGCGCTTTAAGAGGAATGGTCAAAAATTTCCATAAACACACTCCAAAACCTTGTGGAAAGCCTTCCCAGAAGAGTTGAAGCTGTTATAGCTGCAAAGGATGGGTCAACTCCATATTACATGTAAAGGCAGACGTCCCAGTTTTGGTCTGGCTCGCAGTCTCCTCTCTAATTCATCCCAAAGGTGTTCTATCAGGTTGAGGTCAGGACTCTGTGCAGGCCAGTCAAGTTCCTCCTTTTTTAATGGACAGCTAAAAACATCCCACTGTTCAGGATGTACTTTGGAATTTTTTGAGCTTGAGATGAAAAATGAAAAAAAACAAAAAAACAAAAACAACTGTTGTGTCCTTTTTCCACTTTAATTTTTCTCGATCTAAAGACTGAGGAATGACCAAGATTCATTTCTCAGCTGATTGAAACGTCATGGGCGGGTTTGATGGAGAGTTAAAGGACTAGAGGAAGAGTCTGGCACAATAACAAGAGGCTTGGTCGAGACAGAAAATGGTACATCCCACAAATCAGTGCATCCTAGAGCGTAGCGGAGTGGCGTATATACAGGAGTGTTTAAACATTAAAACACTATATTTGGGGGGAAAAAAAGAGCTTTTTTTTCTATACTTTCATTACTAAACTGAAATTACTCAAAACACACACACAAATCTGTTCTTTCATTCTGTCTCCGAGTGTGGATCATCGTTCAAACACCAAACAGATGGCGCTTTCTATTTAGCAGCAGGCTACTTCAAACCCAGCGAGACAGACAGCGTTTAGAGCCACAAAAACACACCATGTCAGTCTGCAGGAAACATACATCCTTTATATAAAGTGTGGAGATGGAAAAAAAGAGAAAGGAACAAAATAAAAGGAAAACTGATACCAGCTCTATCAGGATGATAAAATGCGCACCTTTGATTTTTTCCCCCAGCTGGCTACATTCGTGCTCCGAGTAGTGAACGATGGGAGGCGGAGACGGCGGACGCAGACGGTCTTCCTCTATCCTCCGCCGGTGTCTTTCTTCTCTCGCCAGCATGCGCTGCCGGCACTCCCACTCGTACAGGTCATCTCTAGCCTGAGCGTAGTCCACGTGCAGCCGACCCGTGTCCTTCTTATCTGTGCTGGAGCCGAGGCGGATCCGGTAACCTGTGTGGGAAAAGAGAGAGAGATCGGAAAATCAACAGGTTTCCTTATAGACATGAAAGCTCGATGCCAATCAATGCTAAAATGCCAGCTGCTCAGTGGAGGAATAACACACATGAGCAGACAGTGTAATGAGTGTAAAAGGCACACTTCCTGAAACTTTTAATAGCTCCTGTTGACAGGCCTAGAGCCAAAAGAAAATGGGATTTAATTGGTCCAGACGGTTTTGGCTGTTTATCCCGGAATCTGGTCCTCGTCCCAAACAGACGGTGTGGAATCATCGCCGTCTTCTTCTCCACCATTATCTCCAGCAAAACTCCTAACTGGCTCAATGTGTCCGGAAAATAATTTGATGAAGCCGAAAAAATGAAAAACATTCGTAATCAGCATTACAAAAACGAGTGATGAATTCATTTGACGCTGAAACTAAAGTGTGACATTTTTCCTAATAAAGATCCAGAATGGCTAAGAACTGTCCTTAAACAATAAATAAATAAATAAATACTTCTTATCGAAAAACTGTGTTTAAACTGTAAAGAAGAACACCTGTAGAGGAAAGCGCTGTGTTTATCCGGATGTGTCTTTTGTGCTTTAAATATATGCCAGTGTTTACTCTGTTCTTCCCTCTGCCACAGCTGCAGCTTCAACCTCACCACTGCAGGGAAAAACCTCACTGTACTTTATCCGAGATACACACACACACACACACACACACAGCTCCTTCATTCAGACTCCATGTGTTCACACTTTTCTTCCCTCAGGGATAAACTCCTTACTGTGCTTGCAGCGCTGCTATGAAATCATGCTAAGTTGTTAATTATTCATGAAACAGAAAAAAAGATAAGAAAATCATCCAGGAGGAAAAAGTCATGCACATGACCTGTCTGACCAGACCTGCCCAAAATTCCCAAAGTGAAGTAGCCTAACACAAGTCTGACAATCCATTCTTGTCTATTGGGCATAGAGTGCTGCTCTGAGATTACATAAACACCCTAGGCAGTGAGTCTATATAGCATAAACACCGTAGGTAGTGACCCTATATAGCATAAACACCCTAGGCAGTGAGTCTATATAGCATAAACACCGTAGGTAGTGACCCTATATAGCATAAACACCCTAGGTAGTGAGCCTATATAGCATAAACACCCTAGGTAGTGAGCCTATATAGCACAAACACCCTAGGTAGTGAGCCTATATAGCATAAACACCCTAGGTAGTGAGCCTATATAGCACAAACACCCTAGGTAGTGAGCCTATATAGCATAAACACCCTAGGTAGTGAGCCTATATAGCATAAACACCCTAGGTAGTGAGCCTATATAGCATAAACACCCTAGGTAGTGAGCCTATATAGCATAAACACCCTAGGTAGTGAGCCTATATAGCACAAACACCCTAGGTAGTGAGCCTATATAGCACAAACGCCCTAGGTAGTGAGCCTATATAGCATAAACACCCTAGGTAGTGAGCCTATATAGCATAAACACCCTAGGTAGTGAGTCTATATAGAATAAACACCCTAGGTAGTGAGCCTATATAGCATAAACACCCTAGGTAGTGAGCCTATATAGCATAAACACCCTAGGTAGTGAGCCTATATAGCACAAACACCCTAGGTAGTGAGCCTATATAGCACAAACACCCTAGGTAGTGAGCCTATATAGCACAAACGCCCTAGGTAGTGAGCCTATATAGCATAAACACCCTATTGAGCCTATATAGCACAAACACCCTAGGTAGTGAGCCTATATAGAATAAACACCCTATTGAGCCTATATAGCACAAACACCCTAGGTAGTGAGCCTATATAGAATAAACACCCTATTGAGCCTATATAGCACAAACACCCTAGGTAGTGAGCCTATATAGCATAAACACCCTAGGTAGTGAGCCTATATAGCATAAACACCCTAGGTAGTGAGCCTATATAGCATAAACACCCTAGGTAGTGAGCCTATATAGCACAAACACCCTAGGTAGTGAGCCTATATAGCATAAACACCCTAGGTAGTGAGCCTATATAGCACAAACACCCTAGGTAGTGAGCCTATATAGCACAAACACCCTAGGTAGTGAGCCTATATAGCACAAACACCCTAGGTAGTGAGCCTATATAGCACAAACGCCCTAGGTAGTGAGCCTATATAGCATAAACACCCTATTGAGCCTATATAGCACAAACACCCTAGGTAGTGAGCCTATATAGAATAAACACCCTATTGAGCCTATATAGCACAAACACCCTAGGTAGTGAGCCTATATAGAATAAACACCCTATTGAGCCTATATAGCACAAACGCCCTAGGTAGTGAGCCTATATAGCATAAACACCCTATTGAGCCTATATAGCACAAACACCCTAGGTAGTGAGCCTATATAGAATAAACACCCTATTGAGCCTATATAGCACAAACACCCTAGGTAGTGAGCCTATATAGCACAAACACCCTAGGTAGTGAGCCTATATAGAATAAACACCCTATTGAGCCTATATAGCACAAACACCCTAGGTAGTGAGCCTATATAGCACAAACACCCTAGGTAGTGAGCCTATAGAGCACAAACACCCTAGGTAGTGAGCCTATATAGCACAAACACCCTAGGTAGTGAGCCTATAGAGCACAAACACCCTAGGTAGTGAGCCTATATAGCATAAACACCCTATCGAGCCTGTATAGCATAAACACCCTAGATAGTGAGTCTATATAGCACAAACACCCTAGGTAGTGAGCCTATATAGCATAAACACCCTAGGTAGTAAGCCTATATAGCATAAACACCCTAGGTAGTGAGCCTATATAGCACAAACACCCTAGGTAGTGAGCCTATATAGCATAAACACCCTAGGTAGTGAGCCTATAGAGCACAAACACCCTAGGTAGTGAGCCTATATAGCATAAACACCCTATCGAGCCTGTATAGCATAAACACCCTAGATAGTGAGCCTATATAGCACAAACACCCTAGGTAGTGAGTCTATATAGAATAAACACCTTAGTATTGAGCATAATATTACATAAACCCCTATTTAGCTTATATAGCATAAACACCCTAGATAGTGAGCCTATATAGAATAAACACCCTAGGTAGTGAGTCTATATAGAATAAACACCCTAGGTAGTGAGTCTATATAGAATAAACACCCTAGGTAGTGAGTCTATATAGAATAAACACCCTAGGTAGTGAGTCTATATAGAATAAACACCCTAGGTAGTGAGTCTATATAGAATAAACACCCTAGGTAGTGAGTCTATATAGAATAAACACCCTAGGTAGTAAGCCTATATTACATAAACCCCCTATTGAGCCTATATAGCATAAACCCCCTAGGTAGTGAGCCTATATAGAATAAACACCCTAGGTAGTGAGCCTATATAGAATAAACATCCTTGGTAGTGAGCCTATATAGCATAAACACCCTAGGTAGTGAGCCTATATAGAATAAACACCCTAGGTAGTGAGTCTATATAGAATAAACACCCTAGGTAGTGAGTCTATATAGCATAAACACCCTAGGTAGTGAGTCTATATAGCATAAACACCCTAGGTAGTGAGTCTATATAGCATAAACACCCTAGGTAGTGAGCCTATATAGAATAAACACCCTAGGTAGTGAGCCTATATAGCATAAACACCTTAGTAGTGAGCATATATAGCATAAACACCCTAGGTAGTGAGTCTATATAGAATAAACACCCTAGGTAGTGAGTCTATATAGAATAAACACCCTAGGTAGTGAGTCTATATAGAATAAACACCCTAGGTAGTGAGTCTATATAGAATAAACACCCTAGGTAGTGAGTCTATATAGAATAAACACCCTAGGTAGTAAGCCTATATTACATAAACCCCCTATTGAGCCTATATAGCATAAACCCCCTAGGTAGTGAGTCTATATAGAATAAACACCCTAGGTAGTGAGCCTATATAGAATAAACATCCTTGGTAGTGAGCCTATATAGCATAAACACCCTAGGTAGTGAGCCTATATAGAATAAACACCCTAGGTAGTGAGTCTATATAGAATAAACACCCTAGGTAGTGAGTCTATATAGAATAAACACCCTAGGTAGTGAGTCTATATAGCATAAACACCCTAGGTAGTGAGTCTATATAGCATAAACACCCTAGGTAGTGAGCCTATATAGAATAAACACCCTAGGTAGTGAGCCTATATAGCATAAACACCTTAGTAGTGAGCATATATAGCATAAACACCCTAGGTAGTGAGCCTATATAGAATAAACACCCTAGGTAGTAAGCCTATATTACATAACCCCCCTATTGAGCCTATATAGCATAAACACCCTAGGTAGTGAGCCTATATAGAATAAACACCCTAGGTAGTGAGCCTATATAGAATAAACACCCTAGGTAGTGAGTCTATATAGAATAAACACCCTAGGTAGTGAGTCTATATAGAATAAACACCCTAGGTAGTGAGTCTATATAGAATAAACACCCTAGGTAGTGAGTCTATATAGAATAAACACCCTAGGTAGTGAGCCTATATAGAATAAACACCCTAGGTAGTGAGCCTATATAGCATAAACACCTTAGTAGTGAGCATATATAGCATAAACACCCTAGGTAGTGAGTCTATATAGAATAAACACCCTAGGTAGTGAGTCTATATAGCATAAACACCCTAGGTAGTGAGTCTATATAGAATAAACACCCTAGGTAGTGAGTCTATATAGAATAAACACCCTAGGTAGTGAGTCTATATAGAATAAACACCCTAGGTAGTGAGTCTATATAGAATAAACACCCTAGGTAGTGAGTCTATATAGAATAAACACCCTAGGTAGTAAGCCTATATTACATAAACCCCCTATTGAGCCTATATAGCATAAACCCCCTAGGTAGTGAGTCTATATAGAATAAACACCCTAGGTAGTGAGCCTATATAGAATAAACATCCTTGGTAGTGAGCCTATATAGCATAAACACCCTAGGTAGTGAGCCTATATAGAATAAACACCCTAGGTAGTGAGTCTATATAGAATAAACACCCTAGGTAGTGAGTCTATATAGAATAAACACCCTAGGTAGTGAGTCTATATAGCATAAACACCCTAGGTAGTGAGTCTATATAGCATAAACACCCTAGGTAGTGAGCCTATATAGAATAAACACCCTAGGTAGTGAGCCTATATAGCATAAACACCTTAGTAGTGAGCATATATAGCATAAACACCCTAGGTAGTGAGCCTATATAGAATAAACACCCTAGGTAGTAAGCCTATATTACATAACCCCCCTATTGAGCCTATATAGCATAAACACCCTAGGTAGTGAGCCTATATAGAATAAACACCCTAGGTAGTGAGCCTATATAGAATAAACACCCTAGGTAGTGAGTCTATATAGAATAAACACCCTAGGTAGTGAGTCTATATAGAATAAACACCCTAGGTAGTGAGTCTATATAGAATAAACACCCTAGGTAGTGAGTCTATATAGAATAAACACCCTAGGTAGTGAGCCTATATAGAATAAACACCCTAGGTAGTGAGCCTATATAGCATAAACACCTTAGTAGTGAGCATATATAGCATAAACACCCTAGGTAGTGAGTCTATATAGAATAAACACCCTAGGTAGTGAGTCTATATAGAATAAACACCCTAGGTAGTGAGTCTATATAGAATAAACACCCTAGGTAGTGAGTCTATATAGAATAAACACCCTAGGTAGTAAGCCTATATTACATAAACCCCCTATTGAGCCTATATAGCATAAACCCCCTAGGTAGTGAGTCTATATAGAATAAACACCCTAGGTAGTGAGCCTATATAGAATAAACATCCTTGGTAGTGAGCCTATATAGCATAAACACCCTAGGTAGTGAGCCTATATAGAATAAACACCCTAGGTAGTGAGTCTATATAGAATAAACACCCTAGGTAGTGAGTCTATATAGAATAAACACCCTAGGTAGTGAGTCTATATAGCATAAACACCCTAGGTAGTGAGTCTATATAGCATAAACACCCTAGGTAGTGAGCCTATATAGAATAAACACCCTAGGTAGTGAGCCTATATAGCATAAACACCTTAGTAGTGAGCATATATAGCATAAACACCATAGGTAGTGAGCCTATATAGAATAAACACCCTAGGTAGTAAGCCTATATTACATAACCCCCCTATTGAGCCTATATAGCATAAACACCCTAGGTAGTGAGTCTATATAGAATAAACACCCTAGGTAGTGAGCCTATATAGAATAAACACCCTAGGTAGTGAGTCTATATAGAATAAACACTCTAGGTAGTGAGTCTATATAGAATAAACACCCTAGGTAGTGAGTCTATATAGAATAAACACCCTAGGTAGTGAGTCTATATAGAATAAACACCCTAGGTAGTGAGTCTATATAGAATAAACACCCTAGGTAGTGAGTCTATATAGAATAAACACCCTAGGTAGTGAGTCTATATAGAATAAACACCCTAGGTAGTGAGCCTATATATTGAACAGGAATATTTCATTCTGTCTGTTTTACCTGCTAAAATGCACAGAGAGAGAGAACAAAACAAAAGAAAAAAAAGAAAAGCTATAAGCTATGTTTCCATGCCTTGAGCATTTAGTGATGACACTGCAGAGTGTCCCTCCAATTTATTTTCTACTAGCTGAAAAAAATAAGGTTTCAGAGATTAGAATCTGTGCAAATAAATAAGTAACAGCTTGCAGAAGTGAAGGCGTCGTGACCCGAATCCTTTCCACTTCAGTTAAACTGGCTTTTCTGGAGAGTGAATGGTGAATTGTGATTGAAAAAAATCAGAAAAGCCAGGGATCAAAAATCAGAAATGGTACAGATAAACTGTAAACACTGGCTCATAGGTGTGCACATGTTTGTAAGAAATGAAACATGGTGTATTTATGCATGTAGAAATTAATAAAAAAAAAAGGTGGAAATCTGAACAAAAAATAAAAAATGCTGCAGCAGAAAAGCATTTCAGGGTCTATTCACAACCATGATCTCTGAGTGGGAGGAGCCTATTCTCTCTCCCCTGTCAATCACAGTGACACTAGCCAATTGTTGGTGGAAGTGTATGCGGAAGAGGGTTGACACACACCGTTCTCCTGTGTGTGTGTGTGTGTGTGTGTGTGAGAGAGAGAGAGAGAGAGAGAGAGAGAGAGAGAGATTGAGAGAGAGAGAGAGAGAGACGTTGACCTGTGTTGAAGATATAGCACAACAATGCTGCTGGGTGTTTTTTTAATGTGTCTCAGAGGAAGTGTGTGTTTACCCCATCTTTCTCATTTGTGTGATAGAGCAGAGTTTGCTAGTAGGTGGGAACTTGGCAAGACGAAAATGGAGAGGAAACAAAACTAAACCTTACAGGATAAATTGTTTATGATACGTTCACTCTACATCCATATACACAAAGAATTACACGTTTAATTACTAATGTTAATTTTAATCCGATTTGTCACACACAAAAACCTAGCACATGAACAACAAACTCCTTCCTCCTTCATTCTTCATTTCATGTGGAACAGGAAAAACAGAGAGTGAAAAACCTCATAAAAGACAGCGGTGAAATATGCCTTTGTTTATGGGCTGGATTGTGCACCTGGAGCACAGAGACGAGTTTTTTTCACGCTCGCGGCTTCTGGAAAGAAAAAGACCGTGGTCGCAGGTTGGCATTGCCCACGGAAATGAGCTGGGTCTTCGCACTTTATTCTCGCGTCCGCCCCATTGCTTTATGGCCCCCAGACGACACTAAATATTTTATACGGTGTGTTCTGCGTCCGAAATGAGTGCCTTTATTTATGGACAGGCCTGAAGAGCTCCGTCACGGGGGCCGTGTGATATATGAGGTGCGGCTCTGGTCTCACGATAGAGTCGGGTTCGCCTGAGACGAGGCTGCCTAGAGACAACCGGTATTACTGAACATATTTATATATATGAAATGTACATTAGAAACAAGACCATAATGCAATGAGCAGAGGAAACGAGCTAGCTCTGTCCATGCGACACTGCCATTTTTGTGTGATTTGTATTCAGTGCATAGGTGGGGCAATCTGCTGTATGTGCATGTGTGTGTGTGTGTGTGTTTGTCTTCTTGTTGACCTCTGGTGTCAGGAGCACTTGGGCGAGTGTGAGTACCGGCCTCCGCCCCCTTTTCACCACCCATAAGAGATTTAGCAAAGTCCCTCCTCCCTCGTTAAATCCCCATCAATCCATCAAGTCAAGCCTAGCCGAGGGCTTATAGACACACTCGCCTCGTTTCCATTAGATAAAAGGTTAAGTGAAATGATTCCAAATCGCACTTATGTAAATCTCGCTGCTCTTCCGAGTCGGAATCTGTCCCTCCTTCAAAAAAAAATTGAAACACAAGAAATCAAACACGAATCTGAGTCTGTGGGCAAAAGAAATAAAACAGCTAGAACAAATAAACACATAATAGAGCGGTTTCGGGGCCTATATCTCAGCTTTGAAATGATTTCAAAGTAAGACATGAACAAAAAGAATGAATGCGAATGTATACGTCAACACTCTGGCTCTAGAGAAATAAAGATAGTTAAAAGAGAGAGAGAGAAAGAGAAAGACAGAGAGCATTTGCTGGTGCGTACCAGACAGGAAAAGTGCCTTGTCCACTGTGTGCTCCTCAACGAAGCGGATGTGGCAAAAGTTCTTCTTGCTCTTGCGGATGGCGCTGATGGCGCCGCACTGCTCAAACACTTCTGATATGATTTGCTCGGTAGCGTTTTCAGGTAGCCCTCCTACGAACACCGTCTTACAGCCCGGGGGTCTCTCACGTGTGGCTGGAGGAGGCAGATCTGCAGAACACAATAGAGATCACACTTATCACTTATCAGTACAATAGAACATCTGGAATAAAACACAAAAGCTGAAAATGTCACCAATGGTCCAGATAAGGAATGAAAGACTCTAGAAATTTTAATTAGACTGATTGATTTTATTGACTAGGCAGTTGAAAGAAAAACGAGCCCTTTTGCTGCATGGTCACCAACCAGTGACCCAACCAGTTGCTGCTCAAATCAAGCCTGGATAAACAGAATTAGTTGGGACCACCGGGCTGGCGGTGAGTAATCGATGGAACGTAGCACATGCTGAGTGTTTTGGAGAATAGCCTGAGGCTGAATATCTGAAACTGGTTAAACACACAACATTCGCGTCAGAGACACAGCTTCTTGGAGGTCTTAAGTCTAATGAGTGTGTTACAAAAAAAGCCAGCGGTTCCTAATCATGCCCTGTTCTCTAACACTTACTTTAACTTTTAAAGGGATTTAACACCACTGGGAATGTAGAGTGTAGAAAGTCCTGCCACGGGAGATTCAATTCTGACACCAGGCGTCTGTTCGGATATCATCATATCCACATCGTTTTGACATGTTTTTTTTCCCCAGATCATCATGGTGGCCAAACAATGGTGGACCAAAATAGCATACTGCAATTATATTGCTAAAAATATCCAAGAAACAAGCAGGCAAGCAGATTGGCTACGCTCAATTGCCCCTAGGTTTGAATGTATACGAGTTGTCATTGTAGAAAATTCATCAACACCTTCTGTTACAGTCAATCAGACTTTGACTATAATAAAGTACTGAACAGTACACAAAACAATACACGATAAGGGTTTTTTAACCATGCTTCTGCATTTTCCTGAAACATGAGGGTCCAAACCAAGTGGGATTGCAAGCATCCAAGTGTGGTACCAAGCACCCAAGTGGGGTACCAAGTATCCGAGTGGGGTACCAAGTATCCGAGTGGGGTACCAAGCATCCAGGTTGGGGTCCAAGCATCCAAGTGTGGGTCCAAGCGACGAAGTAGGTGTCCAAGCATCCAAACAGGGGCCCAAGTACCCACGTGGGATTCGAAGCATCCAAGTGGGGGTCCAAACACCCAAGTGTGGGTCCAACACAATGGGGGTTGGGGGGTGGGGGTGGCAGGCAAGTGTACGTCTTGTATTTGAAATTAGTATAGTTCATAATGGTGAGTTCTAATCTTAAGGGCTTTTCACAAAGCTGCCTTCTGTTCTACTGCCTGCATACTTATAGAAAGGTCAGAAGTTCCCAGAAAAGCTCAGCACAGTGTCTTTGTGCATTAGACAGCAGGTAAAAGATGTACACTGGTAACCATAGAGACAGTAAAACTAATCATATCACAGGTCATGCTATTTTAAACTCATTAGCTAGCAATTGCAAATAAGAAAATGCAATGTGTGCATTATTAGTCAAAAGCCAGGAGATAAAGTGAGGTCAATTAAGTGAACAGATACATTAATAAGCATAATATGCCTGCTTTTTTAAATCACAGATAAGTGTCTGAATGTGTCTGTTAAGCCATCTTAATATGTTTTACATGTAACTGACAATAAATAAAATTGTTTGTAGTCTATCGTTCTGTCACTGCCAACAGCAAACATTGCCATTCAAACATGTAAGTCATAGGCCAATGAACTTAATTTTTTCTTTCAACTGGGTCTCAATTGGTGAAGAACAAAAATGCCCCAAGCATGCTTGGGGGCCAAGTGACCAAGTCGGGGTGCAGATAACCGGTTTGGGGGTCCAAGCATCCAAGTGGGGGTCCAATTGTCCAAGATGGGGTCAAAATAAACATGAGGGTAGAAGTGACCAAGTGGGGGACAAAACCAACAAGGGTCCAAGTGACCAAGTGGATTTCCAAGCGAACAAGATGGTCCAGGTTACTAAGTGTGGGTCCAAGGAAACAAGAAGGATCCCATGCATCTAAGTGGGGGTCTAAGTGATCAAGTGTGGGTCCAGGGAAACAAGGAGGGTCCCATGCATCTAAGTGGGGGTCTAAGTGATCAAATGTGGGTCCAAGGAAACAAGGAGGGTTCCAAGCATCTAAGTAGGGGTCTAAGTGACCAAGTGTGGATCCAAGGAAACAATGAGGGTCCCAAACATTTAAGTGGGGTCTAAGTGACCAAGTGTGGTTCCAAGGAAACAAGGAGGGTCCCAAACATCTAAGTGGGGTCTAATTGACCAAGTGTGGGTCCAAGGAAACAAGGAGGGTGCCAAGCATCCAGATGGGGGTTTAATTGACCAATTCTGGGTCCAAACACACAAGCAGTGACCAAGTGACCAACTCTCTAGGTGGGAAGTATGATCAGAATAAAACTACCTAAACAGCATCTTGAAAGCTCAGGCGTATAAATGAAGGCAGATGGAAAACTGCTGTGTATTAATAAAGCTGTAACGGGCTAGTGAATGGGATTGGAATTGACCTAATTAGGAGAAATTGGGGTAAAAAAAAAAAAACGTTTGAACTTGGAGAAGTTTTCCCAGTAGTGTTGCAGTGGTTTTACTTTGCCTGCCTTCCAAGCTCTTATTAAAAATACATGGAGGATCGTAAGGTTGCGCCTCGCATGTGAAACGCCTTTAATCAGAAAACTCCAGTGTAGGGTTTATAAAAAGTGTGCAAGTGTATCAGGTGTTCACAGTGCTGAGGGTTAACACTGCATTAAGTTACCCTGACACAGTATGAGCGATGCCCTGCTGCCCACTCTGTGTGTGTGTTTGTGTGTGTGTGTGTGTGTGTGTGTGTGTGTGTGTGTGTGTGCGTGTCCACATGCTTTGGCTCCAAGCCACTCTCTGGAAATAGATGAGTCTTCATAGCCCCCCACACGCCCAGCTGCACATGCATCATCCATCATCAGCTAGATTATCCTAATTCCTGTTTATTGCTGCATCTCTCTTAATGATGAAGCCTCTGCCTACCTGATACTTCAGTTAAGGTCAGCTACTGTCTCAGGAAAAAAAAAAAAAAAGCGTTATAAAGCACTGCCTTTTATCTCCTGACGCGAATCCGGGTGGTAAACACAGCCGTAGCTTTATCAAAGGGCAGCTTCGCCGAGCACATGACCAAATGCCAACTCTTCACCTATTAATATGACAAAGCCCAGGAACTCGACGGCGGAGACGACCGGAGCGATAAACGGAAAAGGTCAGATTCTGATTGTGGATTTATCGTGAAAGGGTGTGATATTTCTGATTCACGTCGGCTCGAAAAGATTCGTTAACAAGACATTCTACTCTGTTGACTCCAGCGAACACTTACAGGAGCAGCATGGAGAACTCTCAGGATAAAGACGAGATGTCTGGAGTGGAGCCATGCTTCTTCCATCCAGGAACATATTGCTTAAAATATTGGAGATTAATAAAAAATCAACAGCTATAGCATATTTTTCATATTATGTGATAGATTTTTATTGTTTCTCTACTTCTTATATGCAAGTATGAATGCATTAATGGGAGCTTTTTGTAAATGAGCCGGAGATCCGGGGTGAAAGCAAGAACAAGTCATTCAATAACCGCATGCAATAAAATCTGCACCTATTACTTCCTGGGGTCTGGGTAGTGCATTATCACCTTTCTCTGAACGTTGATTGGAGGTGACATGCAAGAAGCCTGGATGGAAGGCACGATGGCAGAGACGCTAACGCTAATCAGTCTGAACGATCGCGCAGTCACAGCAAACATGCCGCCCTCCTGCACCGCACAGGCCTCGCGCAGTGAGACCGGAGCCCTTGTGCACACAAACAAGCAACTAAGCCTATTTTAAAGCAGGGACATGACAGCTCGCTCGGCAGAGATGACAGCCGGCACACACTGAGGAGAGTGAGAAACACGAGTGTGAGCTGAGAGGTGTGTATGTGACAGGGTGAGGCAACACACTCCTTCTCTAACACACACACACACACTTAGAGTTGCAAGTGTCTGCCATTGCTGTTCACACGTAGGATGAAATAAATTCACCGCCACTCACTTCTATCAAACGCTACTTCATCACAGGTGCAGCGGGCGAGGGATGAAAGCTAAAAAACTAAACCTGCTAAAGCAGCACATCCTAACAAGCTCCTGAACCTCTGAAACTTCTCCGTCACACTCTGGTTCAAACCCTGGCCTGCACCGTTCCTCATGTTTCTAAAGCAAAAAATGCTGACAGATTCGATTTGGTTCTATCGATAAAGTTCTGCCAGTCTGGTGCTGTTCAACAGAGGGTTATAGCTATTGATATGAAAATTCCACACATAATCAAAACACCACTATTTCAGGAACCTAAATATGAGAAATAAGAGCATAACAAGTTTATTGATGACGTAACAGTACATGAGAATTAGCTGAAGAGTTAATATATAAAAATACACTGTGCCTCATGCAAACTTTTGCTATCATAAGTTATATAATGTTATACTGGAATCTGATTGGTCAGACGTTGTGCATTATTTGGTTATAACCACACGACCTGGACAGCAGCTGTAACATGAACACTGGGTTTATGTGAATGTGTATGTGAGTAACACACATTCTTTTTTCCATTTTTTTTTCTTTGTTATTTGTTTAAAAATGCATAATCACTAATGTGGTGATTTTTATTTAATTTATGGAAGGAGTCTCAGGTGTCAGCACTTTGTAACAGATGTTTTACAAAGTTGTCAGGACAGAGAAGTTTATGCTTTCTGGTTTTGTTTTGGTAAAATGATGAGTTGCGTATTTGAGTGAGGGGGGAGAGGGGTAGTGAGAGAGAGAGAGAGGGGGGAGAGGGAGAGAGGGAGGTAAGGAGGGAGAGAGAGTGAGAGAGAGAGGGAGGAAGGGAGAGAGAGATAGGGAGGGAGAGAGGGAGGAAGGGAGAGAGAGAGAGTGAGAAAGGAAGGGAGAGAGAAAAGAGAGAGAGAGTGAGAGGTGAGAGAGAGGGGGAGAGGGAAGAGGGAAAGAGAGGGAGAGAGAGGGAGGGAGTGAGGTAAGGAGGGAGAGAGAGTGAGAGAGAGAGGGAGGAAGGGAGAGAGAGATAGGGAGGGAGAGAGAGAGAGAGTGAGCGAGGAAGGGAGAGAGAAAAGAGAGAGAGAGAGAGAGAGAGAGAGAGAGAGAGAGAGAGAGGGAGGAATGGAGAGATAGTGGGAGGGAGGTCAGGGAGGGAGAGACAGAGGAAGGGAGAGAGGGAGGGATGGAGGTCAGGGAGGGAGGGAAGGCGAGAGAGAGAGAAAGAGAGAGAGAGAGGGGAGATGTTAGTGAGGTGATAAGTGATAACAGTAAGTCATGTGTCTTGCACATCATTAGATATTTAACTCTTAACTAATAAAACATGTGGCATGTTGTTCATTAATAAACTGAACAGGAAATGCCAACAGTCTGTTCACACAGATCTGTAAACTGAGCATGTGATGATTGACTTCTTACACCGCTTATAACTGTTCATATCACTACAGAACACTTTTACATGAAAAATCAATCTTATACATTTATTACACAGAAGTCACACTGACTGTAACGCTACACTGTGAGACAGATCGCCGTAAAAAAAGCCCGAAAACTTCCAGTGAACATAAATCTGTCATGTCCTTTTCAGCGACTGTCACTCAACCGGCAAAATAATAAGGAAGTTAAGCTGTAGAAAGTGATGGGGTTGTAGTAAGGAGAAGAGCTAATGAGTGTGTGCTGTATAGCTGTCCTGTAAAATCTGCTAAACTCCTCACTTTTAACGACAGCCTCTCAGTGCCACATGTTATGAGCATATCTTACGAACATTCATCACTGCAACCTCAGAGTCAGCACTACAAACCACCAAATCCCAGAATCCCCAGTCACGTTTCTTATATACACACACACACTCGCTAACGGAGTGCAGTTTATGATTTAAAGCCTGTGATTTCGGTTACTGTGTTTTCATCATTCCCGTTATTCACTATTGCTTAGTCTACACGGGCGTGTTTGACGATCGCTTGACGAGTTGCTCGGTTTTAATTAGGATTTTGGACTTGTCATTATCTGCTCGGCTGCCTGGTGATTTTCAACAAGCTCTCCGCTTCATTCTTCACCAACACAACTGTCATAACCAATAATGCTGAAGCGTTTCAGTTTAAAGTCAGTGGAACTTTCTAGATAGTTCCACTTGGAGATCATGGTCTGTGAGGGCTCTGTCATTGAACATTCAATGAGTTTGGCAGGAAGGAATCTATTTTAAAACTTAAACGAATCCAGAAATGATGCTGATGCTCCAAAACCCCCTGGTTACACAACTGCACTTGACTATATAGTGTACAGTTACAGAAGGGAAATGATTTATAATCACACTCTCTGGTGTTCCTTTTAAATCTGGTTCTTCTCAAGGTTTCTCAGGGAGTTTTTCCTTCCTACATCACCTCTGACTTGCTCATTAGGAATAAATATCATTTTTACTCTGGGTTTTTATTTTCCTGTAAAGTGCTATACATACACTATATTGCCAAAAGTTTTTGGACACCTCTCCAAATCATTGAGTTCAGGTGTTGTTTTTCAGGGGTTGGGCTCGGCCCCTTAGTTCCAGTGAAAGGAACTCTTAATGCTTCAGCTTCATACCGAGACATTTTGGACAATTCCATGCTCCTAACTTTGTGGGAACAGTTTGGGGATGACCCCTTCCTGTTCCAACATGACTGCACACCAGTGCACAAAGCAAGGTCCATAAAGACATGGATGAGTGAGTTTGGTGTGGAGAAACTTGACTGGCCTGCACAGAGTCCTGATCTCAGCCTGATAGAACACCTTTGGGATGAATTAGATCAGAGATTCTGAGCCAGGCCTTCTCGTCCATCATCAGTGCCTGACCTCACAAATGCTCTTCTAGAGGAATGGTCAAAAATTCCCATAAACACACTCCTAAACCTTGTGGAAAGCCTTCCCAGAAGAGTAGCAGTTGTTATATCTGTAAAGGGCGGGCCGACTCCATATTAAACCCTACAGATTAAGAATGGGATGTCATTAAAGTTCATGTGCATGTAAAGGCAGACGTCCCAAAACTTTCGCCAATATAGTGGTATACAAAAATAAATAAATAAATAAAAAAATTAATTGAACTTTTAGTATCTAGGATCTGAAGGTTTATTTAATTATTGTTTACAGCTATAAAAATGTTTTAATGAATTTTAAAAAATATATACAAAATATAAAATAATACCAATTATAAAAAAAAAGCGATAATTAATATAATTAATTGATAAATTCATACATAGCCTCTGAGTCTTCTAGGAAAGTTGTTCTCCTGCCCTAAAGCTTCAGCGATTCTTACATCTAAGTGCGGCACAGTGCGCGGACGTCACGCCGAGCCGCTGATCTACTTTTAATTCGAGTTAATGAGCCAAACACGGTCAATTTTTCTGACTTACTCCAAACGAGGCATCTACCTTTACATATCAGTGGTGCAAGTGGAGCAAGGGTCCTTCAGTTGCCATGACAACGATTAAGCCGTTTTGCTGTGAAGATCGCTGTTAAAATGAGATGTAAGCGATGTGGGGAGATTCAGAAGATTTCTCGACTTGACGCTTTCATGCCGAATACAGAGCCTTGGGTTTTGAATTTTATTTATTTATATTTGGAAGTAAATCTGAAGATGACACGATCGCTAATCTGTACCTGCCTCAATCCGCCAACCCCCACGAAGCCTCAGACGTTTCCAGCTCGCAGGGTTTCAGCTCCAAAATATGGCTCATCTGGTACATAGATATAAAAAACCCAGCCATTTCCCAATGTGGCTGTCAGCATCATATGAATTATTGTATTGCATTTAAACACTCTAACCGTGACTCGGTGGTTCGAGAAAGAAGACGACTCCTTTCCACCTAAATTTAAGCAATACGACCTGGCATGTGGTGCTCTGGGTGTAATCTTTATCTATGCAGATGCTGAAGGATTGACTTTGGATGGTTAAATAAAATGATTTTCCAAGCTGAAGTGTTTTATTACGCAGAGCAGTCATGACACGTGTAAAGGTTTGGATCTTAAACTGGTGGAAATGCAGGCAAGTTGAAAAGGTTCTCTTTGGTTCTGCGGTTCCAGCAGTAGCATCAGCAATACTTGCACAAAGTGGAACTGACAAACGTATATAAATGTGTGTGTGTGTGGTACACTCAATAAAGAGCATCATATCACTCTCTCTGCATGAGCAAGACATCAGTAGGTGAACAGTGGGAGATCAGTGCTGTCTGCTGGAAATCCACTGATCAGCATGGCTTCCTACGTGCTGCGTATTGTCCTTGGTGAGAACAGGAAGCGCAGTATATCTCGGCTCGAGGCCTCTGAAGCCTGCCGTGATCACAAACAGCTCAAGAACGCGTTCCCCAGGGTGCAGCGGTGCATGAAACCACACTCGCAGGCCAGGTTTGGAATTTGTTTCCACACTCCCTGCTCTGTTGTGATAATAACAGATGCAGGTTTCCTCCTGATCCCCTGGGCTGGACATTCCAACGCTTCCATTCAATCACTTTCCAGATTTTAGGCTGAAAATGCAGCATGGAGCAGTTTCAGGCTGTGTGTGTGTTTGTTTGTTTATGTGTGTGTTGAGGAAACATTGCAAAATAGCAGTGTTTCTAGCTCACAAAGATATTAAGAGAGTGCAGAAGGCCATAGCTCCCCTAGCTGCTGCAAGCCAGACTGAAAGATGGAGAGAGGAAGTAAGACAGCTGGAAGGTAGAGGAGAGAGAGAGAGAGAGAGAGACACACACACACACACACACAAACAGACAGAGAAAGAGAGTAAAAGAGCATGTGAGCAAATGACATAGCGACAGAGAGTAAGTGCGTAAAAGAGCGAGAAATGGAGACAGAGAGACAGAACAGACAGAATAGACAAATAGAGATTGATAGAGTGAGAGAAACATATAGAGAGAAAGACAGAGTGAAAGAGAGAGCGAGCAAATGAGTGAGAGAGAGACAGATAGAGACAGAATGTGAGCGTGTGAACGAGAGACAGAGGAAGACAGACAGACAGAGAGAGAGGGAGACAGACAGAGTGTGTGTGTGAGGGAGAGATAGAGACAGAGACCAGACAGAGAGAGAGAGACAGATAGAGACAGATACATTAAGACAGAGTAATTGTGTGAGAGAGAGAGAGACAGACAGAGACATAGAGACAGAATGTGTGTGTGTGATTGTGTTTGTGTGTGTGTGAGAGAGAGAGAGTGAGCAAGGGGAGAGAAAAAGTGAATTTCCGGACTGGGGTTGAAAGGCAGCATATGCAGCCTGTACCCATGATGACAGCAGCAAGGAACCAGACACAGAGTTACCGTTGTCCTTCACAGTCAAAAGCAGACAGCTAGCTCAGGCTCTGAGGGAATTATATTAAAAAAAACTAGTCAGGCCACACATGCTTTCCAAAAGCAAGATTTCAGAGAGGACAAGAAGTGGACAGGGACCCATTAAACTCAGCAGGGTGGAGAAGGACACTGAGAGGGGGAGTGAAGCAGAACCTGGGGTAGAGATGGAGGAAGTACAGAGAAGCAGCAGCTCTAGCTAATAGATTTAACCAGCAAAACATCGGTATAACTCATGAAATATTCACATAAAAAGCGATTTAAATGTCATAAAGGCGTTTTAATAAAATCTCACTGTTATTTTCCCCAATGTTTGCTCTACAGGTTCCACTATGAGACAGAAAAGGAAATAATCCAGCCTGTGGTTTGGAAACTTCCACCACAACCGGCACTCAGGACGATGTTATTGAGACTGAAGGAACTTCTAAGTGCTCCTAACAAATGGGGGAAAAAAAGAGCTGCTGTTTTTCCTCTAAACTGCAATGCAGCTGTGGGTTTTCTGTACCTAAACAAACACACACCAGTGCTGAGGGCCGAGTAGCACGTGTCCTTCACTGCCCCGTGGTCAAGGTCAATGTGGAGAACCCGGGCTTGTCCTGTGAGAGTGAAGCGGGGAGAAGAAAAAAGGAAAACAACAACAAGCAGTACTCTAACGTTGTGTAAGGGGAAGACTGTCAGCCTTTGTGCGGTGAGACAGGTTTAGTGTACGCAGCATCCACTAGAGTCTGCACTGCTTTCATCAGTTCCACCCGCTTCTCAGTCTACAACTCGCATAAAAAGAGCTGAAAGCCCTCATATTGGCAGCCATTACATAAACCTGACCTAAAAAAGAAAAACCCCATACCTTTCTTGTCTCTGCTCAGTTTGCCACAACCTCACTTTGTAAGATTCCATGCTCAAGTTTCAAGTTGCAAAGATCCTTTCCCAGTGGCCCTGCAGAGGAAACTGGGAATCTGAGCAAACCACACGTCTATCCGCAAACTACTGCGCATAGCTGTGGCTTGGGGTTTCTATCGCAATCCATTTCTTTTAAGGGAACAAACAGGAACCAATGTATTATTTAAGCAGCAATGCATTACTCTACTAACATGCTACTTCCCCTTTATTAAATCATTCAACACTTGATGCACATCAGTATTCAGCAACTACACTCTTCAGATTTCCTACACTCTTTTTCTTCCCTTCATTGCTTGTACCTTTGGGTGAACCCTTAAAAGGTTTATGTAGAACATTACAGCAAAGTGTTTTCTGAACTCATCTTCCTTTATATTCACCTCATCTGTGGATTCTACTGAGCACAGGGCTATTACACTGTATAGAACCCGTAGCATGATATACTGCACTTCCTGCTCCTTATAGTTTAGCTGTAGACATATATGATTAATATAATATGTTATAGAAGTTTATCATTTAGATGATAGCTATGCTAGGCATACAGTTTTTGATTATATCTTACTCTTTATATGCTTGCTATTTTATTTTATTTTATTTTATCTGTATTTGTGGCTTGGAAATTGTAGGTATGATGCTGGAACACTCCAGAGTCCCCATGGGATCAGTTAAGTGTTATCTTGTCTTATGTTGTGCTGTCTTTTCTTATATTGTGTTGTCTTGTCTTATGTTTTGTGTTGTCGTCTTGTGCTGTGTTGTCTTATATTGTGTTCTCTTGTCTTATGTTGTGTTGTCTCTTCTTGTTAGATGTTGTGTTGTCATGTCTCATGTTTTGTTGTCTATTCTTGTTAGAAGTTGTGTTGTCATATCTTATGTTGTTCTGTCTTATGTTGTGTTGTCTTGTCTTATGTTGTGTTGTCTTCTTGTATGTTATGCCGTCTCTTCTGTTATGTTGTACTGTCTTGTCTTATGTCGTGTTGTCTCTTCTTGTCTTTTCTTTTGTCATCTTGTCTTTTGTTGTCTTGTGTTGCCTCTTCTTGTCTTATGTTCTGTTGTCTTGTCTTATGATGTCTTATGTTGAGGTTGAGGACCTTGAGGTTGAGGGTCTTCTTAAAAGCTGTACACAGGACATTAAAACAATGTGTTTTCCTGACAGAAAGAGGTCCAGGCTTTATGGACAGTAAGAACACTTCATTATCCAATGAATACTTAAAGAAAACCTTTTTTTTTTGGAATAAGACTGTATGTAATAACTGGGTATGTGTGTGGTACAAACTCCAAATTATTGGTCATTAATTTCTTCCTACTACCTAGAAACTGCCTGGCATTTAAAGTTTATCTAAACTGAAAACTTAAAAAAGTTTTAAAAGGGTCAGAGAATAATTTTACATTTTCTTAGCATTCGAAAAAAAGTTCTACTTGAAATCATTTCTCATAGAGAAACACATGCAGTAGTTATTAGCTACATTCTAAAAACAGACCCCTTTAGAAGCTTTAAAGCCGAGATTGGGTTATGTAAATATCCTGCCATGTTTGGTTGGGAAAACCCTTAACAGTTTTTTCATAGGATGTTACAACAAAGAAAAGTAGAATGTTTCATTTTTCTTTAAATAAGTAGTATAGTGATTAACTGGGTAAGTGTGTAATAGAATTTTCTCAATAACTGGAACCTTTAATATTTAAAGTAGATAAACTTTCCTGACCCCTTTGGCTCACACCATCTTTTAAAGGTTAATTAGCTAATTAAGGCATCTTATCCTTGGAAATATTCCTAACAGAAAGAGACACTTGTAAGATTCTAAACAGAACAGGAACCCTCGGGTTAGTAAGTGTGAAGCTCCAAGTGCTGTAAATTCTGTCCAAAAATGTCTGTGCTATGAATTATTTAAGAACTTGGGAGAAACTAATAGTAAAGTAATTGTGAGAGCTGGGATATCAGACTAGACACGGTGAAGAGTTCAAGAGTTGAACATTTTCCAAATTCTTTTCACAACTACTTTCTTACTTCAGTCTTTTCTTCTGCAGCAATTGTGACGAACTTATTGTTGACTGCTGCAAAAGAAAGATAATGGTCTTTTCTAGCTGTAAAATATCACAGTTTTTGTATCTGCTGTGTTCGCCTGGTCCACTAGATAGATATGTTTATCCACTTTAATACACTCAAAGCATGGACAACTGTAATCTAAAACAGTTGTTCAGATCAGTAGTTTAATACATGGGCATGGTGTAGTTCTGTTCACCTCATGCCCTGAATGTAATGGGAACGAGCAGAAAGGCTTGAACAGGTCCATGATGATGTACAGCTACTTTAACATACTGTCTCTGTACAGATCTTAAGCCTGCAGTTGAAAGGTGTCCGTTCCCTTATTTCAATGCACAGTGTGAGTGAGGGCTATACAAAAGGTCTCAAGGACATGGATCAGTTCAGGTAATTAGCTCATCCTCTGACCCTCTTCTGCAGCTCTACAGTGTAGCATATTTTACACGCTACACAGCCTCTCAGGAGATGCTGGGCTTTTAATTACAGCCTGATTTTCACCTCAACATCACCCAGACCGTTTAAGACCTTTTCATTTTCTCTCCTCTATCTTTATCATGGGGTTCACTGGGGTCTGTGGAAGAACTAAACCAGGCAAGAGAGATAGAAAGAGAGAGAGAGTTTTGGGGATTTTCACCGTTGTATGAAACCACAACTGCTTAGTAATCAATCAATCCACCCATGTGAGTGGCAGTTGGCTTTCTCACCAGTCAGATCTATTGGCGTCCTCCTCTAGGGCGAGGTATATCACCTGTCAGAATCCTAATGTCAGGTCAATACAGCCTGCAGAGCCTCAATGCAATGGCAGAGTAATTTTCACCAAAACCTTAATGACCATCTGTTTGTCTGGACAGCCATTCCAGACACCATCAGCAAGTCAATAGCATGCTTTAAAATGCATGAGGACTGAAAAATAATGCGTATTGATGCATAAACGCTAACTGGGCTGTGGGATGTAAATTGTGAAACGGGATCTTAGAGGATGTTGCAATTGAGAAAGACTCACTAGGGTTGGGAGGAAACAAGGTGCAGCTCTTGCAGTGGATGATCTCCTTCACAATAGGTAGGTCTTGAGAAATAGGAGGCGGCACGATGCCCAAACCGGGCATCATCGGATTCATCGGAGCAATACCCGTCATCATGCCAAGGCTGGGGTCAAAATCTGCAGGGGAAAGACAAAATAAAGGTGTTCAGGAAGACTTCCTGTAAATGTCCACAAATACAATCATTTAGCGCTGACTACACTGCAATATGCTAAAAATGATTTCGAAATTTTCTATAGAAATATAATGCAAGAAAGCTATCTAGTTCACTTTTTACAGTCACATACTGCTAGCATATGCAAATAAATCAAATTTGAACTATTAAATGATGTCAATCACACAGCACAGTGACCACACTGTTTTATCTGAAGAGACTGAGCTGAGTACATTAGAGTTCAGGGTCTTGCTCGAGGACTCAACTGGTTTCGTCTGACATGTTTTTTTCCATGTATTTGTGTGTTTTTTTTTTAATACTACATGGCTTTATCCTTGATACTGAATGAATGCAAAAGGCATAGAAATGGCCGTACTCACTCTCTACTCATTTTTCTCTCTCACCTGTGGAGTTCATTGAACATGAATGGCCCTAGAAGGCAGAAATGCCTCTTTTGTGAAGACCACCTCATTTTCTTCAGTTCTTTCAGCCATGAGATGCCTCAGTATGAGGTACAGTACTTCATTTGCCTGTTTTGTAAGAGCCTGAAATGCTCAATTGAACACCTAACATTGTGTGACTCGATAAAGCACCTCATGATCCATTGATTATTGATTTCCAAGCTCCTAAACATGGCTGTTGTATGTTTGGTCACAAATGTGCCATGCAACAAACTATATACTGCAATTTAAACAGTCTCGGGATGAATGCTGTGAACAAAAATCAATGACATTTCATTTCAAGTCATTTTTTCTGTGCCTAGTCTGCTGTGGGAATCCACCCGTTGCCTTGTGAATCAGACCTCCACTTGCTTTCAGGGGACAAAAAGAAAATAATAACAGCAGCAGTAATCCTTACAAATGGAAACAAAGCATATGACATTAGAAGTAAAGTTTGAGAAGTAAACTGTCAGTCAAAGTGGCCTGAGAAAGGTGAGTTGAAATTCCGTTTGCGCAGATCCCATATGACTGCATCTGTGAGACAAGGTGCCTTTAGATGATCCGGCACTTCCTGTGCAAACAGACGGCTTTAAATGAGCCTCCCCGTATTAAATTACCTACCTTAATCCACTGACAGGAAACCCCTTTAAAGGACAACGATGCGAACAGAGACGGCAAACACTAACTGCATCGCTGCTCTCTTACAAAGCAGGGACTTGAAATGGACAGGGACAGGCAGAAAAGACCAGACAGCACTGCCAGATTTAGACAGATGAAGGAAGTGCAGGTGGCAGCCGTCCTGTGCAATAGCACCATTAGCAGATTTGGGGTTGGAAAGTACAGTATGATCAAACAGACGCTGGAAAGCAGAGTCACTCCGTCTGGCTTCCTGATTACATTAGTAAAGGCGTTTGCATCAAACACGCACTAATGGAGGAGGATGATCAGTCACAGCCAAGACGTCCAGGTGATGACCTCTCTCTGTGGAGCTCGGGTGATGAGAGGAAGACTGATAGCAGGTGAACAGAGAGGACATGATGCTGCTGAGCTGCTGGGGTGAATGCACAATGGCAATGATCAGCTTCTCTGTTCATGCTTTAGCATAATATAATGCACCGGTACAGAAAGTAAATGGATTGTGTTCCTGCATGTAGTTATTTATACTGACAACTCACAAGCACCTATACTATGACTAAGTACCTGTACTGATTCAGGGTACAAGTGGATATACTTTAGACTGAATTGGTGAATCACACCGTTTGGTCAAATCCAGTCACTACAATCATCACAATTTTCAGTCCAGTCAGTGTCGGATAACGCTCCCATTGAGTTTAATGGAAAACTGGGAAGGCTTCTTTTGAACACTGGGTTTGTCTCTTCACGTCAGACCAAAAGCAGACCTTGAAGTTCCTGTCCAGTCAATTATTATTAGTGTTTACTCTTCACATAATTATTAAACAGAGAGATCTACTTTCTGTGGTGATGAATGCAGTAACAAGGGTCAACTGGCTCACTAGTGAACTTACCATGCTATAACACAGCTATTATAAGATACTGCGGACCATTACACCCATATGTGCTTCTTCAAAACTGGAAGCACACAATTGCAATTGAATTTCCCTTCACTGGAACTAAGAGGCTCAGACCTGTTTCAGCATGATGATGCCCTTTTGCACAAGCGAGCTTCATGAAAACATGGTGTGTGAAGGTTGGAGTAGAAGAACTCGAGTCCTGCACTCTGACTCAACCCCACTGAACACCTTTCTGATGAACTGGAACACCGACTACACCCCAGACCTCTTACACCATCAGTGTCTGATCTCACTAATGCTCTTGTAGCTGAATGACCACAAATCCCCCACAGCCATCTAGTGGAAAGACTTCCCAGAAGAGTGGCGCTCATTATAACAATGAATAAATACATCAGAAATAGACTGCTCCAGTAAACATGAATGTTAAATCATGAGGTTTACCCAGACATGTAATCAGAACGTGTATTGCTCCTTCATTTCCAAAGAAATTAAACAGGATGTATACGCTACAGACACAGGTACTTCCTACAGCTAAATGAAATAGTAATACACCGACAATAAAACCAGCAACAGAAATCCTCTCGCAGGAAAAGCAGCTGGTTTCACAGCACAGAATCGAAATACACAGTGGATTATTTACTGGTGAGAATTGAAACATATTGTTTTTCTCACATATCTACGATGTTGTTTTAGTTTCAAAGTGATGAAAATAAAAGTTTGCTTTCTGTCAAATTGTACATATTTAACTTAGAATGCACCGCTGATCATATCACAGAAGGTTATAATTCTCTATAATTGTTACATAAGAATTTTTTTTTTTTTTGGCATCCCTCGGTGTACGGCATCGCTAGTCGTCTTTGTTTTGTTCTGAAAGTGCTCGGATGAATGATCTTCTCTCCAACAGTTAAGGAGCACCCGACAGTTTGGCTCTGGGGAGGACAGAAACAGCTCAGTGTTTTGGTGTTTCATCTGACTCCTGTCAAACTCTTTTCCAGCACTCAGTACTCTGGAAGTGGGATAACAGGCGCTGCACTGATGAATTATGGAACCCACTCCTGGCTAGAAACGATTAGAGAAATCAAGGTCCTGTTCTTTACACACACACACACACACACACACACACACACATACACATACACACACACACACACACACACACACACACACAAAGGCAATCAATTATAAATTAAGAGCATGATATATAGTCATGGCAGTGAGGTCAATCACCTCAAAAAAAAGAAAGAATTAAGAAGCCTTTGGGATTTGATCAAACACAGAAGCCTTTGCTCTGGGAAACACTAATTATTTAACATCTTGTGTTTCCAGAGGAAAGTCAGGTTGGATCTGCCAGACCTGAATAAAATTACTGTAAATTTGATCTATGATTTAATGCTTTTGTTCCTCTAATAACTCAAACCAGAGCAGAGAGGATGAAGAGCTGCTCACAAATTAGTTTAAAGCTCTACATCCTGTTTTGAATAAAGGTTTACTGTCAGGAGTGGTGGCCTTTTAAACAGAAACTGAGTCCTGTATCTCAAATCCTGCACAGACACAGACGGTCCCACTATCACTGAACACAACCATGGTATAAAATACTCTATCACACATCACCACAGAGCACGATACAGTCATTAAACCTGTCTATTTTTGTTTACCAGTACACTGGTGGTCCATTCAGCTGGCAGAATTACACATGCGGGACATTTTCAATCAGTATAAACAAATGGATGATTTTATGACTGCGGGTCTGATATAAAATGAGTCAGGACTTTCAGTGTGAGACGTTTTTCCCTCTGTTGGATAACCTTACAATGGATTTTAGTGGTTGAAGATTAATGGCTTTATATTTTCGATGCTTATGATTGAACAAGCACTTGGGGCATCTCAAAGAGAAATCTCAGAAATGGCTTTGATATTAGCATTTAGTTTGAAGATACAAACATTTGTGTGGGAAAAACTAACTATCTTCCTGAATGTCTAGTTTCATAAGAGTCATTAACCATCACTGAATTAACATGAACACACAGTCATACTACTTCAGCTTAAACACCACCAGTCTGAATTGAAATGTCTTAAATAATTACATTCCAGGCTTTTAATTGCAATTGAAAGTTAATTCCCATGTCTAAATGTATTTCTGAATCAAAATTAAACTATTTCCCTAAACAACTCATTTTCATTCAGGGCTTTAGATGAAGAAGTGAGGAGCTTGGACACTTGAGATCTGTTTGCAAACTTCTCCAGCAATAAGAATTTAGCAAAGGCAATAATTCTGAATGAACACTTTCTTGTGTAGTGCATAATGTTATCTGTACGTCTATAAGTATTAATGTCTTTGTCCTCTAGTCCATATTTATCCTACAAAGGGTCATGGGGAGCATGGAGCATATCCCAGGGGACACAGTGGGAATGGGGACAACGGGGATGGAGATAGCTACACACACACTGCAGAGATGCCAATCTGCCTACAATGCATGTCTTTGGACTGGGGGAGGAAACCAGAGTACCCAGAGGAAACCCCCCCAAAAAATAGGGCACATAGGGCAGAGGAGGTAAACCCCAGAAGCTTGAGACAAACATGCTACTCACTATGCCACCATGCTACTGTCATCACTTCTTATTATTCTAAAGTAGAATAACAGTAAAAATGAAGACCTACTCTGAGCAGACTGGTAATATACACGTAAAGTTTTCTATAATCCGATGCCTCTAGAACATATTTCTGCTATTGACAGCCAGCCATCAATTAAAAACGGATTTAAGAGCAAAACAGCTGGCGGCTGGTGCGCGGTGTTTCGGGAGGCTTCTCTGCTCTCCGCTGATTTTCTGGGCAAACGTTTCCCCCAGCAGCAGTTCGAGTGAAGGGCATGGCTAACTCCTGAGAGCTTGGTGGTTAGTCTCTAATGAGACACACACAACTCCAACCCCCAGCTGCTGCTCCACACGCCAAAATGCTGGAGAAAGCTTCAGCCCACGGGTTCGAGACTGGCCGTTGCACATCACAATCAATCCGAGGCAAAAAAGCTAGCCTGGGAAAAGCTGTAGATTTTTCAATGCCAGGAGAGTGGAAAGCCAAAAAACATCTCAGGAAACAGATGCCATTTCATCATGTAGGGCTTTCTCTCTCTCTCTCTCTCTCTCTCTCTCTCTCTCCACTGCAGAGCAAGATCTATGAATATAATAGACAAAATGCAATATGAAGGAAATAAGGGAAAATTCAACTGGAAAAAAAAAAGAAATTCAACATAAAACTCGTGTAATATGTAATTTGTCTTGTGACATTCATCAGGATTCTTCAGTTCTACATCTCAAAATTTTTAAAGAATATACACTATTTATATCAGTGCCATGTTTCTATATTAGAGGTGGTAGCTTAGTGGTGAAGGTGCTGAATTACTGACCAGAAGGTTTTGAGTTCAAATTTCAGGTCCATCAAGCCGCCACTCCTGGGCCCCTGAGCAAGACCTATAACCCTTAGTTGTATAAAATGAGATAAAATGTAAGTTGCTCTGGATAAGGGTGTCTACCAAATGTAAATATTATAGCAATGAGCCAGAGGTGAAGGGAAGGAAAATCTCACTGAGACGGTATAAGAAAGCTTTGAGGGGATCCAGACTCAAAAGGCAACCCATCCTTTGTCACTCATGGGTAACACCGGAGAGCGTGATTATTATTCATTTCCTGTCTTAACTGTGTGGACAAAAAGTGTGATAGAGTAACCAGGCTATAAGATATAGTATGTTAAAGTTATCAACTGTTCACTGATGGAGGGATGTTGTAGCTTAGTGGTTAAGGTGTAGGACTACTGACCAGAAGGTTATGAGTTCAAATCTCAGGTCCATCAAGCTGCCACCGCTGGACTCCTGAGCAAAACCCTTAACATTCAGTGGTATAAAATGTAAGTCACTCTGGATAAGGGGCATCTGCAAAATGTAAATATTGCAACAAGTTTCTGTACAATTAATCCTAGATTATATTTTTAAATGAGGAGTATCTAGAGACATGGTGCCCCTTTAACACCTATATTATGATTAGGCCTTAATAAGAACTAACACATGACACAGAACGACAGGAAAATAAACATCACAGCTTCCTGCTCCGAGCCGAAAGTTGATTCCTCTTAAACCGCTGCAATTTGCCAGTGTTGACAAGCTTCAATTTATTAAAGAGCAAAACGTCACATTCTTTATCAGCTTGTAGTGACATTCAGTGATGTGGAACGACGTTGAAACAAGTTTGTTCCTTTTATCATGCTACCGCAGCTATAAATAGTCCCTCATCAGCCTCTCTTAAAGCTAATAAGACAAAACGCCACACGGCCGTGAGAAATCACGACGTCTTCTATCCTAGACTTAAAGAAACAGCTTTGTCATTAGCTCCGTTACAAAATGCTGACGCTGGAGATTTTCCACAAATGCAAGATAAACGTTTCCTCACAGAAAACTGTGTAAGCTGTTACTATAAAAATGAAAACATGTTATAGCAGGAGCGTTAATATAATCAAGTGATTAGTCTTGTAGCTGGAACTACTGTCAGAGCTGCTGAGGGAGAATATTAATCAAGGCCAAACATTCTGACCAATCAGAAGTGAGAATATAACAGCACTGCTCTTATGCTTCCTGGTTACTGGAACTTATTTATGTGTCTTATTTTTCCCTAAAATGTTTGATTGTTATTCTATTAATTTTTAGAAAATGTATTATTCATTATTTTTTTTTACCCATCACAAAATCCTGTCATGTTGTGTAGGGGTGTGTAGATTTTTTTTATAACTATTGCATAAAAATAAATATACTCTAAAATAAATAAAAAATATAAATGAATAAATAAATATAATCTAAAAATGAATTTGAATGAAAAAAGTTAAATAATTTATCCAGCTTTCCTTTTTTTACTCATCAAAAAATCCTGTTGTCTAGGGACAATAACCAATGCATGAAAATAATATAAATAAATATAAATAAATATATATATATATATATATATATATATATATATATATATATATATATATATATATATATATATATATATATATATATTATATATAAATAAAACTTTTTGGAATAAAGTTACATAATTTATCCTGCTTTTTTACTCATCAAAAAAATCCTGTCATGTTATATAGGGGTGTGTGTAATCATTATGACAGCAAAAAACCCCCCAAAGGACACTGAGCGTCATGTGATGTTGATTTCTAAACAGTCTGCTGTGAACGGTGCTTTATAGCGGCTGAATAAAATAACACAATAAGCACATTCACCTTCATAATTCACAGGGGGAAAGAAACTATGAGTGTATGAATATAATCTGGACTTATACTGGGCCTAT
The DNA here is from genome assembly GCF_019097595.1 of Hemibagrus wyckioides. Taxonomy (NCBI): domain Eukaryota; kingdom Metazoa; phylum Chordata; class Actinopteri; order Siluriformes; family Bagridae; genus Hemibagrus; species Hemibagrus wyckioides. Next base: position 17,463,504 of record NC_080723.1, on the reverse strand, counting down.
AATTGTGAGTGTATATATGTGTGTATTAGTCAGCTATAGAAGCCTAATGCTTTTCATCTTCCTTTACCTTGCCTTGAGGCTTTGATAGGTCCAATCAATTTTTCTCTCAGTCCCTGCATGTAATTGGATTGTAATCAAAATATAAACAGAAGCAAATGAATGGAATCATTGTGCTGAAAAGAGTCATCTATTTTCATTAAAGCACTGGCTGGAAGGTGCAGCGTACAGTCTCTCATCCATGCTGCCAATGACAATCCGGCTATATTCAGCACTATCGACTGTAAATGTCCCGCCATGTCTAATTCCATTATCCAGAGGAATAGGGTGCAAAATCGCTGCATGCTTGTGCAAAGTACGCCCAGGTGGCTGCCTCGAATCTGCACAAAACAGCCCTCATAATCAACAGCAAAGGACACAGATTCCCACAAGGCTGCATGCTAATGTCTCATGCTGAAATAACACGAGCCTGGGCATCCAGACAGACAGGCAGATTACTGTAATAGATGTAAACTGGGCCAAGTAATAAACCGATTCTTAGCTTGTAATCTTAATGGAAATGAAACAGAGCTTCTCATCCATATGGCTGTTAAGACACATTTCTATTTGCTGTTTTAATATAAAGAAAGGTAGAACAGATGCTCGTATGTAGCGGTTATCAGAAAGCGGGATAATGTAGAGAAATGCAAATGATAGCGCTGAGACACTTAATGTACAGAGACTCGTGAATAGCGGCATGTCCTCTAAAAACGAGCCTCTCGCTCTCTCACCTTTCCTTTCCGGAGAAGCTAAAGAGTGGCGCTTTTAATAGAGTTACAGTTACTGAGTCTTATTTATATAGCTGGATAAAAAGTCAAAAGTCAATCCACTTGGCTTGAGCTATAGAGCTATCGGAGCCGTGCTCTGTTCGGCGGCAGCGCGGCTGAATCCCGCCTTAGAGAATTGGAGGAGGAATAAAAGAAAGGGCTAAAAAAGCTAAAACGCACTTGCACTTAAGGGATCAGTCAGGCTGAGGTAGCTGTTTACTTGGGTAAAAAAAAAACCAGCAGTGTTCCTGATGGTGTTGGAAGGAGGAAAGTGGCCTCGAGCACGTACAGTAGTGTGCAGAGACTGTGTGCTATTTAAACACCTCCACACTCGAGTAGCACTCTCTTACTGTAGCAGATTGCAGCATGCGCGGTATTGTCAGTTATATTTAGCAAGCAGCATTCTTTCTATTCACACCTGTGTACTTTGTGTACATCTGGAAGCCATATCCGCTAGAGGTCCAGGTCAGATCCAGAACCAGTTGCTCCAGCACTAGAATCCCTGCTTTGACTTGATCTGATTTTGCACTGGATAAACAAGAAAGCAGGTGGGTAGGTGAAGAGGCTGTGATGTGTGGATCTGGATGAAAACACTGACGCAGACGATCTAGCGGATTATTAAACCTGGTCATGACTCTCTAACTTCTCTAAAATTACACTAATGTTCAGTTTGGAGATAATTGGCCACGAATTATAAACGCCATCAATCCAGGTTCTTCCTTTCTTTCTCTCTGCATCTTGTTTCTCGTTCTCCACATTTAGCCCTTGCTGTAATAATCACAGGCTGCATTTTTCTCTTTCTAGCAACAGCTAATACATTGCAACACCTAACAATAAAAATTCAGTTTTTAATGAAATCGTATTTAATTCTAATTCTAATCATTTTCCGGTATCCTCCATTTTTTCTCTATGAAAATCTTGGCTAATTTCCACCCACCTTCAAACGCTCGCTTCCTTCAAGACACATCAAGTCAGCCAACTACATCTTTCCAAATACGGCTGCGTCACAGAGGAAAGCTCTATCACATACACGAGCTCACAGATGCTAACAAGTGGCCCGTGTTGCTGTGATTGACAGGTCTAGCATCCCACCTATCCAGCCATCATGGCTTGTTTTAGCTGTCTAGTCTCCTGGCCCTCATTGCTGGACCTCATACTCGTGATGTCTTGATAATACAACGAAGACAAACTTTCAAACCCTGCTGCTCCTCTGTCTTATAACAGTACACGACTTTATTTCACAATGCAACACCCTTAAGGCCTGGGACAGGACTGGTTTCTGGGATCTTTTTTTCTTATTTTTGCAAAGCTAAAACCTTTCTTTACATATTATAAATGAACCTGTAAAAAATAACTCCAAGTAATATTGACATGTTGGTCAAAGGTTTCATCATATCATGTGGGAAAAGAGGATGTGCATTATTTTTTTGGTATAAAGACATTTCAGGAAGTGCACTTTTCTATTATTTCTGTCTGAAATCAAATGTTAATCAGGTTTAAAATGCAGAACATTAAAATTTAGATAATATACGATGGGCAGTGGTAGCTCAAGTGGTTAAGACTCTGGGCTGTTGATCAGAAGGCTGAGGTTCAAACCCCAGCACTGTCAAGCTGGGCCCATGAGCAAGGCCCTTAACCCTCTCTGCTCCAGGGTTCTGTATCATGGATGACCCTGTGCTCTGACCCCAATATAATGTATAAAGACTTCTTATAATACAGAGGACATGAGAGAACTGATTCTTCTGGGGGCTTTAGGTAAGTGATTTTATTAGTTATGGTTATGTGACCTACTAATGATTCACATAGCCAACAACAAGCAGTTATAAGAAAGCAAAGAAAAAACTATATATAGAACATTTGGTGGGATGAGCATGCATTTATTAAAAAGACACTATAAACACATCTCTGGAAATCTTATCCCTAATATCCTTAGTCCTTCACGTGTATTTACACAATCTGTAGTATACTGTATGATGGGACAGATTACTGCTCAATGCAGACCTGAAGTAACCGTAAATGATCCATGTACATAGAATTCTGTCAAAATGGTGCTGCTTTATAATTGTACGTAAATGTCCTTTACAGCTTTAATGCTGATGATTGAGTCTTGATTTGAATTAAAATCAAAAACACGTACTAGGGATTTGTTAACTTTTGTTTACGTCCGGTTGATTTGACAGCACGGGTACAGTATGAGGTTAAAGTGTGATTATTCAGAAGCAGTAAAATGTGCTGATGCAGCAATGCAGAGGTCTGTAATAGAGGTAGAGAGAAGAGGTGGTTCAGTGCAGGCTGGGAAAGTAGGGAGGCAACAGCTGTTTTCGCCTGTGTGATTAATGATGGAGGGAGCAACGCCAGACAGCAGCAACCCCTCCCTAACACACCTTCCATCCACTCCAGCTGCCTACACAACAGGAAATCTGGTGAACTTCATCCAGGGAGCAAAGCAAAGGACTAGCAGGACAGCAGAAAGTCTACAGCGTGAACAAAGAAAGTGCATCTGCACAAAAAAAAAATCCTGCAAAACTCTTTGACAAAAGGCAGCATGAAACAGATTAATCCAGATTAATGAGGATAATATGACGCAGTGGGACGTTTGGATCTCCATCTTCATTCCTAAGCCCAGTGAGAAGCAGGAAATCAGAGGAAAGTGTATTCCCTGCAGAGGGGCTGATTGGAAGGCGAGGGTGAAATGAGATCTAGGGAAATAGGGCACATCAACAGCGCTTGCAGCTTTACTACATGGCTCACAGGACAAAGCTTTCTTCAAAAACGCATCACTATTCCAGCCTTTCAAATGCTAGCCTATAACTTGCTTGGTTAAGGATGAAATTTGCTCTCGAGCAGTGATAATGGGCGAGGATCCTGCACGAGGCACCGTAAATATAAGCAGTGAAATTCAATATTGGGGGAATGAAAGCAGTTTGTTTGGCTCGAATATGTCCACAGTTCTTCTCGGTTGAAATATGCCCTTATACTGGAACATGGTGACGTATATATTTCAATAAATTTCATGCACTCCTTCGATAACGGGGGAGTAACAAGGATGATAAAAGAGATCATTTATAAAGTGAATGAAATGGCAGTTCCAATTGGGTGCTTAGTGAAATTACATAGCATTGTGCTGGGAAAAAAATAAATAAAAATAAATAAGATACACTCTGGACTATCATTTGGACTTTTAATAATTGCTTTAGTCCATGTTTAAATTCCTGAGCACAGTGGAATGTTTTTTCTTCTTGTGTGCAAAGAGACTGATGTGGATTTAAACAAAAACAGGTTGTGTAAGAGATGAATTAGGACACAGCCATTTATCAGGACGAGTCCTAGTACATGTCCAAGGTAATTAACGTGAACCGAAGCAGACCCAGTACTGGGAAGGATGCCCTTTCTGAAGCTGTCAAAACAAACTGACTTACTGACAAAACTACATTCAAATGTTTGATACTTTAATGTTTACAAAGATGCTTAACGACTCCAAATCTTAACCAGAAATCGAAAGATATAATGTCTGCCCTGGAGGCCACTGGCTGCTGCTGCTGCTGATGGATCCACATGGACATCCTGGAGATACGTGATACTGCTGTGGATGGTACCACTTGGAAACCATGACGACGCTTTGGGCTGCAATTGCCACAGTTTTGCACTCAAGCCTCCAAACAGTTGATAACATCAACAACAAAGACTTCATATTGAAACTCAAATGAATTTCCTGGTTACACAACTGCACTATGATCATATAGTACATAGTTAGAGAAGAGAAATGATTTATAATCACACTCTCTGGTATCACCCAGATAAGGATGGGTTCTCATTTGAGTCTGGATCCTCTCAAGGAACAGTTCCTGTGCTGGTGTGCATTCAGCTTATACTTCTGACATGACTTGAAGGCAGCTTAAGCGACTGTGAAGTTTGTTAAGCTTCTGTGGTTAGATTCTCCAACACTATTGGCTGCTTAGTAAACCAGTCCCTGACTTCTTAAGCAATTTCATAGAAACATAGTCAAATAAGAAAAATTATGTGTTTTATTGTTATTAAACTAGTCCTCTACAGCCATGCAATTCCACATACCTCATTGTTTATTTGAAATACAGAGTGACATTTAATGTCTTTGTGTACAAAATTGATGGAAGATATTAACTCCATCACATCCTGTGTAACAGCAGATTTCTGGCAAGTGTGAATAGTATAAAATAGTCTGCGAGTTTGAGCGTGAGTGACATGTTGCCAGTAAAAGGTACGCCGTTGACATCTTTGGGATTTGAGTCGTCTAATCTGAAAAGAATATATACAAAAAAGCTGACTGGTGAAGGATACATGGCGTTTCTTTAGTGTGTTTTGGGGACTATACAGTATATGTGAAGCTTTTTGAGAAGGAGGACTGCTCACAGCTGTGTAGGCTTAAGTCCCACCTCCATTGATGGAAGTCATAGCATTGCACCAGCTGATAAGTTCTGCCTTCCTCTCCATCTGTCTGAGACGCTTCTCCTGTGAGTAATGCAGGAATGACTAGAGCATTCACACTGTGCTACCATAAAGCAGCCAGCCAAAAAAGCCCTGAGACTAATTATCCACGCTGGCTGCATTGAGAGATTGGGGGGCCTTCGAGTTCACACATAGATATCAGACACAACATGTTTCCTCCGTAAATGTGCCCATAAAGCTAACCAAAGCACAATCGGAACGGCCATTAAGATCGTCAGCGGTTTATTCTCATCGAGCTAATGGCCAGCGTCGGCCGATAAAGTGCTTCTTCCGAGCAGAAAGATGCGACGAGTCAGTAAACAAACATGACATACCATTTGAACAGAAAACATCTTGCTTGGATTACTAAATCTCAAAATGCGGTTTTAATTCATACTCACCAGCAACTGGAGGCCTGACAGAAATAATAGTTTCGTTTCTCTTATCAAACACGTCCATGTTTGAAAGAGACTTCATCCTGAAACGATTACCAAGGCCAAATTGTAAACACAAACAAAACGAGGGGGAAAAAATCTGTTGTGTGTCTGTGTTCAAGCATCTGCAGGGATTTAGTAGATTTCAGTGGTCTTTTAAGATTAGTATTTGTCACTCTGTATGATATGGTCCCAATAAAATCCCGGCTGAATTCTATAACTGACTGCGTGATAACATGTTCTCTGTGTCAAATTATATGATGAAGATCCTCTAATGACAGTCTTGCAGTACAGAAAATGGGCTCTGATAGATCCCTTCATTCTTCAAAGTCAGCTTGGGGTAATAAGGATATTTTTCTGCCAATTGGCATGTTTTTGTTACGCCGTTGACGGTTAATGTGTCGTAAATTTCACAGAATTCTGCGCTGTATATTTGGTTACTGCCGAAAATTTGCTGTCAGCTGTCTTTGGTTGCAAAGCCACTAGACAGGCGTCATTTTTATCATTTATCCAGAAATACCTTCTAATCCTAATCTATGGCTGAGGATTTCTTGAGATCATACATTGTAAAAGCAGCTATAGTCAACCCTTTTTATCAGTATGCTAGTGTTCCATACTTGACTGATGAGACATTTTCAATCAGAAAAAAACAAAACAAATGGATTATTTTATGGGCGAAAGTTTTATATTTTGTGAAGTTGAGTCAGGAACTTTCAGTGTGAGTCGTGTGTTTTTCCCTCTATTGGATAACCTTAAACAGAATTGTAGTGGCTGAAGACAATTTCTTCAAATTGTAGATGCTTATGAACAAGCACTTAGAGTCTCAGAGAGCAGAAATGGCTTTGGATATCAACATTTACTTTGAAGATAGAAGCATTTGTGTGGAAAAAAACAAACCATTTTTGTTTTTTGGAACTTTCCTATGAAAATATTGCCCCGGGTAAGCTAGATAAAAACAGAAACACTTATAAAAAAAAAAATAAAAAAAAAGTCCTGAGTGTCTACTTTCATATGAGCCATTAAGCTCCATTGTGGAGCGTGACATGACAAAGACATTCAATGCTGAATACAAGCACAACAAAAGAAGTAAAAGAGCCATGCTTAGTCCAGACTTACCTGACATGAGAGGTTGTCCGGTCATGCCCATGGGTGCCATCCCTAAGTTGTTCATGGCAGTGGCCCAGGCGTTCGGGTCTGACATTGGCATTCCCAACGAGCTGGAGTCCATTGCTATATTCCGCAGCCCCTCTATACAGAAAGACAAAAAAAAAAAAAGGAAAAAAGTAGAATTTACAACCCTCTCATATTTCATTTCCACTGTATTACCAAAATAATGAACACATTCCAAAACTGCAGGCGCAATAAAAAAAAGTTCTCAGTATCGGATCCTCCTTTGGGAAAACCATACGGCTCTGTGTATCGGTTCATAAACAGAATGATTTTGGTTTCATATATGAAAATGAGCATACACAAAATAATAATAATAATACAAATATAATAATCGTAATCATCAAGGCAATCACCGGCATTGCATATAGTGTGGGAAAACTAACAAACAAATCCCTATAGACGAGTCTCAAGTATTATAACTGAGCACAAATCCAGCACAGCTGTTTCTAGCTAGCAATGAGAAATCTGCGAAATTTACATTGCTCTACGTCTCAGCAAAGGAAGGACACGGACTACATTATAAAACCCTTAATCTGCTATTGAAAGGTGGGGGAAAAAATCCACGCAGAGTGCTAGCTCATCCAAAAGAGTAAGCATTGGCCTGTGAGCTGAGAGGTTAATGTTAATGTCAGCCTGTAACTGATGGATGGTGCACACGGGGCTTTAGTGCGGCAGTGTGAGAGAGGAAGAATATACGGTTTAGCCATGAAAAGCTCTTGGCTTTACGGCCATTGTTCCACACTAGGCTATTACACAGAGCTCAATGTCAGTGCAGGAGATGAAGAGAAATACAGCAACACACACCGTCCCCTGCTATGTTCTACAGCGGGTAGTGTAGGTGAGTCACTGTTCGGTAATGAAGACTGAATGAGAGATCTGTAGAGCATTAAATAATAATAAATAATTAAACCTTATTTAGTCTGAGTAGCAAAAAACTGTATAACTTTAATATGTTGTTTCTAGAAACCATTGCTAATAATAAAGAGCCTGTGTGTAGACAATGCATGCACTTTTTAGCCACAGAGTTACAGATACTCTGTATTTATACTCTGCTTAAACCACAGTGCTGTTGATTTCTTAAAAGAGTTCTTTGTGGCTGCATAGCAAATGACTAGTTTATATAAGTGAGTTAGTTCCAATTATTATCTAATGTTAGCATTGCTCTCATAAACCACACAAGGTCATTTTCAGAGAACAGTCAGTGAAAAAGCTGGAAATGAAAGTTTTTTCCAATATGGGAAAGTCCTCCAGACACAAGGTTTTGTGGTTTCTTGGTAAAATGAGAAGAGCTGTCTCTCATATTAACTTCAAAAGCTAAAGGAATGTTTTCTAATAGCTGCTTTATAACATAAATTATAACAGTTAGTGGAAAATAGTTTTACCAGTACTCCACCACTCCATCAGTACCAGACACGCAAGCAGTACTCCACCACTCCATCAGTACCAGACACAGACGCAGTCCTCCCTTCTTCATGTCCTCTACTCATTTTTACTCTCTTCCTGCTCTCCACTTAGACAAATGAATATTTCATATCGAATCATTCAATAAACCGCAAAAACAGAGCTGATCTGTACTTAATTTGAGACATGTCTCTGTGGATGCAGTTTCAGAAAAGATGAGATTTTGACAGTGTATGTTCCAGGAAATATGTTTTTTTTTTTTTTTGCAAAAATCCATTGATTCAGTGCTTTTGTTTGACTACAAGTTCCAAAGAAACAGGAGCTGGTGTATTGCGTAATTATGTGGAACAGATCAACACACAAAAAAGCATGATTTCTAAATAAGGCTCAAGGAAAATGTATTCGGAGTAAGACGTGGCGACGATTCTCAAAGCACAGAGCGTAGGCAATGCTAACGTTCGGACTGTATTTAAGCAGAACGATGGTGGGGGAAAAGATTAGGAAAAAGGCTTTAAAAAGATTTCAACAAAGTGCAGTTACTTTATTTTGAGTATTTTCAAGGAGCTATTTGAGGAGCGACATCCTTCAAATACATGTGAAACTGTCTAGATTTTCTGATCTCATCATCATCATCATCAACATCTAAGCTGGGGGGAATTTAGAGGACTAAGATAAATATAAAGTCAAGCCTGGAGTACATCTTGGTCTGTTTGGTCACAAGAGTACCTTTCCAGTAGACTTATTTATCAGAACTACTGCTTTAAGTTTCTGTTCATTAAAAAATAAATTATTCCGATCGTAGAACCTTGGTGTTCACAAAATGTGTGTGTTTGTGTGTGTGTGTGTGTGGGTGGGTGGGAAAGAGGACATGGGAGAAAGACAACTTTTTACAAAGCTTTGTGCTTCTTTTATTATTAATTTTGAGATTTTTTTCCCCCTGCAAGCGTTTTCTCAGTCACGGAGACACAAACAAATAAAAACAAACACATGGCGTAAAACTCATCTCTCTCTCTCTCTCCTTTAATCCCTCCCTCCCATGCACCTGGTATTTGGGTATTTGAGATACAGTACTACTGTGCCATAATACCCATCTACTCATCCCATGTTTTCACCTTCTATTATTTATGTATTTGATTTTTTTAGTTATCTGGACTAAACTCACTCTCTCTCTCTCTCTCTCTCTCTCTCTCCTTCAATCCCTCCCTCCCATGCACCTGGTATTTGGGTATTTGAGATACAGTACTACTGGGCCTTAATACCCATCTACTCATCCCATGTTTTCACCTTCTATTTTTTATGTATTTGATTTTTTTTAGTTATATGGACTAAACACTCTCTTTCTTTCTCTCTCTCTCTCTCTCTCTCTCTCTCTCTCTCTCTCTTTCTCTCCCCCCTTTAATCCCTCTCTCCCATGCAACTGGTATTTGGGTATTTGAGATACAGTACTACTGTGCCATAATACCCATCTACTCATCCCATGTTTTCACCTTCTATTATTTATTTATTTGATTTTTTTTAGTTATATGGATTAAACTCTCTCTCTCTCTCTCTCTCTCTCTCTCTCCCTCCCTCCCTCCCATGCACCTGGTATTTTTGTATTTGAGATACAGTACTACTGTGCCATAATACCCATCTATTCATCCCAGGTCTTCACCTTCTATTATTTATTTCTTTGATTTTTTCAGTTATATGGACTAAACTAAAACTACACCGTAACCCCCCCCCCCCCATCACATTTCATTCGCATTCTCGACTTTTTGCATCCCCCATGGATTCTAAATGCGGAAAAAATGTAAATATTTGCTAAAACTGAAATGTGTGTATATTCTGAAACTAAACAAAAATTCCAGCGAGGCTACAATGGAAAAGTTTTACAACTGATGATTCTCTGAGAAAGAAACGAGCTTGGAGGCATGATTTATAGAGGCAAAGGATCACAAACTGTCATCATTTTGTTTTTTCTTTTCCTATTAATATCTTTTACGTTTCATTCTTTTGTTATTTACAACAACGTTCAAACTCTTGTTTTGTCTGAAGGGAGTACATATGTATAGAGTGCGATATGATACTGATGTTAGTTAAAACTGCCATCTTGTAGAATTTCCTTTAAAGCCTTCTGTGCTTTTGGACCTTACTTCTATTTACACTTACAACGAGGCTCAGTTCTCGAACCTGATTGGTCAGAAGTTGTTGATTACTTTCCTATAGCAGCAGAAGTGACTGCATCCAGGCTCTGTTCTTATATGCTGTCCTTTCTTTCATAACAGCTTACAAAGGGACTTTTATACAGTAGCTGACACTCCATGCAAAAAAAATAAAAATAAAAATAAAAATAAAAATAAAAAAAACCCTGTCTAATTATTCATATGATGTTTTCTTTAAAGTGTAATGTTTATTTTAATTGATTTATTTATTTTTTGGAAAGAGCCTCTGTTGTCAGGGCTGTGTTTACGTTTTAAGTATTTAAAGCTTCGGTTTCGAAGTAATCCCTCTAACACATTTTGTTTTATTCACTCGGAAAGCGATGTACTGCATGCCCCAAAAAATAACAACACGATAAATAATGAAGTATTTAAGAATCCGTACGCCGTTTTGCATCGGCGAGGTTCCATTCCTAGATTGACGGAAAGATCTCTCCTTGAGAAAACTCTGAGGCGTATTCAGAAATTCTGGCAGAGTATCAGGGAAAAAGCCCCTGAGTGTGCAGATATTTAAGCTGGGTAAACACTGAGCCACTTCTTAGAGCAGTATAAGATTAGCTTGGACATTAAAGCTTCTAAAGAGCTGAGACACAGGTCCAACAGGTTCAAACACTCTGATAAAATATTAACTATGCTCTAATTGAATAATACAAGAAGCAGACTGCCATTTCCTTCTACAAGCATAGCCAAGTGTGTGTGTGTGTGTGTGGGGGGGTGAAAGTGAAGAAAGTGTTGACAAAGATTTTTTTCCCCCTGAATTAATAAACAGGGTTTTTTTCTGGAAAGGAATTGAAGCTCTATCACTTCCTAGGCAGCCAAAATAGTGACTTCCTTTAGGGAATGAGTCATATTTCCTGCCAAGAGTGATGAAGCAGCTAAATGTAACGAATCAGAGAGATGAAGAAGGGTCTGGATGCTAAAGCAAACCCTGAGCTCCGAGGCAATGGGACCTGTTTGAACTTCTGCGCCACAATTAATGGATTAAAAGAGAATGGGAAAACGGAGGTGACCCATGGAGCACTTTCACACAATTGCACTGATGTAAAAAATAAAACCTAAGATTGATATTAGACTAGCCTTCATTTAGCCTCGCTTCCTCGCTACCTACTAGGACATGGTGTCAGTGTGGAGTGACCGAGAGACCTTTAACTCTATTAATCAAAAAAAAGAAAAAAGGAATTTCTTCCTGGTTTATTGTGTCCATGTTTGGCATTGAATGTCTTTGTCATGTCACACTCTTCACTAGGGGTTAATGGCTATGAAAGTAGACACTTGGAGCTTTAAGAATTTGTAAATATTTCCTACAAGGAGCATTATGTTCATGAAATAAACAAGTTATTTTTTTCCACACAAATGCTGATATTAAGCCCATTTCTGCTCTCGGAGATGCTGCATCTAAAAAGCAGCTCAAATTTGATCAATAACCACTGTGCAAGGTTATCCAACAGAGGGATAAACACACTGAAATGACTCATTTCAATATCAGACAATAAAATTATTTGTTTGATTGAAAATGGCCCGTCCCATTCTGCTGCCATACTGGAAAGCCAGTATACTGGTTAAAAAGGGTTAACTGTATTTACTTTGTGAAAGCAACCCAACATCCAGACACATCCCCAGCATTCACACTGAATCATCGTTTGGAAACTTTAATTAACACGACTAAAAGTTTTGTATAACAGCTGCCTCGTTCGCTAGATCCGCGTTCTCATCAGCCTGTGATTGACAGGACAGATTGTTGTCATAGCGGCATCGTCTCTATTCTTCCCTTCGCTACTAAAGCGAACGGATCGCCAGATCGGTTGCCAGAAGCGTCTTTAGTGTGAGGAGATAATTTGAGCTCTGCAAGAAATAAGATGCAGCTCTTGTGACAGAGGCGTCGATAGTCTTTATACTGATTTTACACCACAGTGCTGACTGTCCAAGCCTCCATTCTGATTAGGCAGGAGATTTTGATTTCTTTTCTATTACAGCAGCGCTAACAGAAACGCCGGCAGCTTTTTATTAGTATGTTGTTGTTGTTTCAGGAAGACTTCAATGGTGGACTAAATAGATTTTAAATAAAATGAGCTGTTATTGTTTAATGAAAAAATATTTTAAATCACTGATATGGTGAAGATTTCTATAAGAGGATGTTTTTCTACTTATGGAAGGAGTCTCCAGTGTCAGGGATTTGTAACATTTTTTATGCACAAAACAGGAGAGAGAAAAATAGAGGCTCTTTTATAACTACTGTATAAATTTATAATGTAGCATAAATGTATAAAAAATATACATTTATAGGGCATTAATTAATGACAAAATTGTTATGGTATAAAAGATACAGGAAAGAAAGAAAGAAGGAGAGAGAGAGAGAATTGTTATGGTATAAAACCAGAGAGAGACAGAAGGAGAGAGAGTTTGGCATGGTATAAAACTAGAGAGAGAGAGAGAGAGAGAGAGAGAGAGAGAGAGAGAGAGAGAGAGAGAGATTGGCATGGTATAAAACCATAAAACCAGAGAGAGAGAGAGAGAGAGAGAGAGAGAGAGAGAGAGAGAGAGAATTGTTATGGTATAAAACCAGAGAGAGAGACAGAGAGAGACAGAAGGAGAGAGAGTTTGGCATGGTATAAAACTAGAGAGAGAGAGAGAGAGAGAGAGAGAGAGAGATTGGCATGGTATAAAACCATAAAACCAGAGAGAGAGAGAGAGAGAGAGAGAGAGAGAGAGAGAATTGTTATGGTATAAGAGAAATAAAACACTAAACACACTATTATAAGAAACCAACACTTTTTTTTTTTTTAACACTCCTGTAACTATCCAATCAGCCAATCACGTGGCAGCATCAGCATCAGCAGCAGGTGAAGCACATAATCTCATACACATCCATGTTAAGAGCTTCAGTTAAGGTTCACATCACCATCAGGATGAAGATAAATTGTGCTCTGAGTGACTGAGTGTTCATCACAGATGCTGGTTTGATACTTGGTTTCAGAAACTCAAGAAATACACAGAATGGTGCAAGAAATTGAAGACAAGATATTGCACATGATATGCATGATATAGATTGGGAGAGTGCACATCATATCAGTCATTGTGTTACTCCCAGTGAGCAGCAGATCTACAGGCAGACATGTTCCTGTAACCTTATTAATGAGAGAGACCGTGAGGCTGACAGGAAGGCTTCAGGAACTCGAATAACCACTCGTTACAACCCCGGTGAGCAGAGAAGCATCTCAGAACAATTTAAACCTTGAGGTGGATGAGATACAACCACAGGAGACCACACCAGATATGACTTCTGTCAGACAAAAGCATGCTAGTTGGTGTGATTTTGTTTGTATCGTCTTTTTGTCTTGCACTGTTTGCACACGATGCACTTTATATGGCTAGGACAACTTACTTGCAGTCCTTAGCTCTGTGTTGTTTTATGTAGCATCAGGGTCCTGGAGAGACGTTTCATTCAGCCATATATAGTTGAAATGACAATAAAAGCTTCCACAATTTATCAGAACATTCACAGAAAAGATATGGAAAGTCTGACATCACACACACACACACAAAAGCTTGTTCAACTTCTCCTGTTCTTTTATATCACTATTTCAGAGCCCAATGCTTAACAAACAACATATTCATCCTTCGATTTATTGTATTTTTTTCGAAATTACAGCAAAATTTTCTCAGATTCGTGTCGTCTGACATCACAACACGCATTCAACAAAACCCTCTTCCATTCACAGCCTCTGAAATGAAGTGATTACATGTGTGTTTTCACTGGTAGATGAATCTTGTGCTTGCAATTTTGCCAACTAGTTTTCTGAAAAGAAAAAAAAAAAAAAAAAAAAAAAAAAAAAATCCCCTTGAAAAACTCCTCAGGGGACTGAATATTGTGCAGACTTAACTTTCAGTGTGTTTTTAATACACACACACACTCTCAATAAAGCCGTCAGCGGCACCCTGCTTGAAGGTCCTCATGCAGTAAAAGAAAGGTGTGGGGAAATTTATTTTACAGCCCACAAAGCTCTTAACAGCTAAAGGCCACATTACTGTAGCTGGTCTTAGTCCTCGGGTTTCCAGGACACTTCCCTGATCGCCGGAGCCAGACGGGTTCATCACCGACTACTACAAAGAGAACCGTTACATAACACGCAGCAGGATAGACAGATCATTTCCCTCCTAATCCTTACCTCCACATCAGCCATCTTCCTGCTAATGACTATAACGAACATGCCACGTCATCTCATTATTGTTTACCTCGGAGCTGAGCAAATAATGTCAGACTTTTACACCGCCATAGAAATGTGTCGGTACACAAGGGCATGATTATACAGAAAGGAAGAAAAAGAAAAAAAAGAAAAAAAGAAGAGACTTTTGGAAGGGATATATATTATTGTGTAAATGAGGCACGTTTAGCTTCAAATTAAGGCAGAGCTGTGTTGAGGAAGGAATAATTTGACACCTGATGATTAGGCGGGTGTGAGAGAGAGAGAGAGAGGGGGAACCGTGTCTTGTCTGCGCTGCATAATTTGTGGTTTTAAATGAAACGTGTCTGTTAAACCTTCGTCGTGAAGCTCCTTTTCTTTCTGGAAAAAAAATAAAATAAAGGAGAAAAGCTGAGCTGCCCGGCCCGGAGACGTGAGAGATTTTAAACAGCTAATGCATGCGGGCATTAGACTGTAACGCCTGTTGATAGGCACTTCCTGAAAGCCTCATTAACATCGGGTCTTTTGTTGCATGACCTTGAAAAGAGAAGCGTAAAACAAGCAGCGTGATATTTTCCAGTACCGCTGCGAAACCCCTCGCTGAGCTACGTCTCCCGGCGTGTAGATATGAAGCAGATTTTGCATTCAGGCGGCAAGAGGCTGCGCTTCTGGAGAACACTGTGGTGACTGACAGTAATAGAGATATCAGGTGTTCTCCCAGGGCGTCGAACACGTCGACTCAGCTCTGAAATATGAAGGCTAGACTTTGATAGGAGATGTTCTGCTGCTCTGAAGGAACTTTTCCTTCCGTCTCGTGCTCCCGGCTCATGCGAATTCGATCCTCGTCGACGCGGATATGGATTCCCTGTGGCTTGATTCGGCTCGGAAGGAGCGTGATTACACGAGTAATTACGCTATCGAGACGTTCGACTTACCCGGCGTATGAGATGATATCGACACCGGGGCTGAGACGAGTATTTATTTGATTAGCGTTTCTAGTTACAGGATGGAAAGCTGCAAGGCGAGGCGTGAGCGCGGGACATCTTGAATTGTTCCAACATCCAGTTGGAGACCTTTAGAGACATTTAAAGATCATCATTAGAGACTCTGGTGAGGAAGGATTCTCTTGTTATTCTTAGCTTTTGGGTTTTGAATGAATTAATTAGGACTAGGTGCAGCAGACGAGAGTTGCAGCCTCAGAGCTCTAGGGTTTGTGATTCCGATCCTGAGCTCAGGTTACTGTCTATGTGCGTCACCGAGTCCGTCTGGGATTCCTCATACTTCTAAAAACACGCTGCTAGGCAGACTTCCTGCAATAAATTGCTAGGTGTGAACCTATGAACAGGTGTGTGTGTGTGTTTCAAGACAAGTCAAGTCAAGAAGCTTTTTATTGTCATTTCAACCATATATAGCTGACGCAGTACCCAGTGAAATGAGACTACGTTTCTCCAGGACCATGATGCTACACAAAACAACACAGAGCTACAAAACAACACAGAGCTAAGGACTGAAAGTAAGTTGTCCTAGCTATATAAAGTGCAACGTTTGCAACCTAGTGCAAACAATGCAAGACCAAAAGACAATACAAAACAAAACAATAGAGCACAGATACGCAAAATAGTGCCAAACAGTTATACATTTTGTATTTGGTATAGAATGCAATGTGCAAAATATGAGAACTGTAAAGAAAGAGAATTCTTGTAAACATATACACTTCTTTATAGCAGCAATTTGTAGCAGTTTGACGTGTGTAAAAACAGCAACAGCAGCAATTGAGTTGTTGTTGATCTTTCGGCTGCCCCCTACGTGACCAACTGGTCTGCACAACAACTTGGCACAGGATGCCCTTCCTGATGCAACCCTCCCATTTTATCCAGGCTTGGGACTGGCACTGCATCCAGTGGCTGGAGTTTGGGCACTGGCTGGGAATCAAACCCGAGCCTTCTGCATGGTAGGCAAGAAACCTACCATTAGAGCCACCAGTTCCCTAACAGTAGCAATTGAGTAAATGTGTAAAAAGTGTGCGTGTGTGTGTGTGTGTGTGTGTATGCAAAGTGCCTTGTGATGGATTGGTGCTCTAGTCAATGCCAGCTTTCCAGAACAGGCTCCAGATCCACTCCGACCAGGATTACAGGAAATAAGTAAGAGTGTTAGGGTTAGAGTGTTGCCATGGAGCCTGTACTTATCCTGGGAATGCTGGGTGGAGAGTGGAAGGAAGTAGATCCTAACCCTGAACAAACTGTACGCTTATTGATACCGAGGGGTCATTTAAAAAGTCGTTAATTTATTTACTAACATACTTTCGGCACGTGTCTTTTTATTAATACTTTTAAGTAATATTTTGTTACCTCTGCAGCTGCAATTCCTTCAAACACAGATTCAGGATTCAGGCATGGAGCATAAACCTCTGGTCAGATCTCTGGTCAGATCTCTGGACAGAACAAGAGCAATTTGCACTGCAATTTTCCATCTGAACTTTTGTCCAGATGAAGCCGCTAATCAGTTTTGAGCTCCAGTTTAACGCCAGTGGCCCATTTTACATAAGCAGAATGTTTTTTTAGTGTGTCTCAGAGCACATCAGGGCTGTTTCAGGATAAGACGGCGGTGCAACTTATCCCACCTCAAACCTGCGTGAGTTAACAAAAAGCAATCAGTAAGCAGCGACACATCATTAGTGACTCGGCTAGCTCGTCCGGGTCGGCAGCAGAGAACCGTTCGGAGTTCCTACATTGCATATACGTGTTGTTCGGGACATCATGCTGAGAGATGTATTAGCCAGACGTAGCTATCTGCAGGTGATCGTTCCGAGAGGGAAAGAAATTCAGACGGAAAAGATTAGATGCGAAATTAGCAGGAATAGGAAAAGAGTTTCAAATCAAAGAAAGGAAAAGTTTTGTACTGAGACTGTTAAAAAAAAAAAAGTCTGACTTTACAAAAAAACAGGTCCCATGAAGTGGCAAAGAAAGAGGTGAGAAAGAGACAGGAAGAAAAAGAGAAAGAAAGGAAGAGAGAAAGAAGTTAAAATAGAAGGAAAGACAGAAGGAAAGAGAGCGAGAGAGCGAGAGCAAGAGCAAGTGACTTAGAGGTAAAGAAAAAGAAAGAAAGAAAGAAAGAAAGAAAGAAAGAAAGAAAGAAAGAAAGAAAGAAAGAAAGAAAGAGCGAGTGACAGAATAAGGTGAGGAAGAGACAGAAAGAAAGAATGCGGGGAGAGAGAGATAGAAACAGAGAGAGAGAGAGAGAGAAGAGAATGTTAGAGAACAAGAAAGGAAGTGAAAGAAAGAGATGAGAAGAGACAAGAAAGAAAGAAAGAAAGAAAGAAAGAAAGAAAGAAAGAAAGAAAGAAAGAAAGAAAGAGTGGTTGGCGAGGAAGGAAAAAGAAAGTGATTAAAAGAGAAGGGTGTAAGAGAGGGAGAAAAGGGAAGGGGGGAGAGAGAGAGAGAGAGAGAGAGAGAGTGAATAGAAAAAAGACCTTCAAGGCAAGTGAAGTTTTGTATTAAGTATAATAAAGTGTGTATTAAGTGTAATAAAGTGTGTATTAAGTATAAGTGTGTATTAAGTATAATAGTGTGTATTAAGTGTAATAAAGTGTGTATAGAGTGTAATAAAGTGTGTATTAAGTATAATAAAGTGTGTATTAAGTATAATAAAGTGTGTATTAAGTGTAATAAAGTGTGTATTAAGTATAAGTGTGTATTAAGTATAATAGTGTGTATTAAGTGTAATAAAGTGTGTATAGAGTGTAATAAAGTGTGTATTAAGTATAATAAAGTGTGTATTAAGTGTAATAAAGTGTGTATTAAGTATAATAAAGTGTGTATTAAGTATAATAAAGTGTGTATTAAGTGTAATAAAGTGTGTATTACGTGTAATAAAGTGTGAATAGAGTGTAATAAGGTGTGTATTAGGATTCTGAATGTACACTGAAACAGGTCACATTCCTGCATCCTACGTGAATGACTCTCTAAGCATGCAAGTAATAAAAACAATAAAAAATAAAAACAACAAAAAAAGGTGGTAAAACTGAAATAAGCGGCCGTGTGCTCACAGTACAGACGCCACCATGATTACCAGAAGAGTTTATACATAATTCAGTGAGCTGAAAGAAATGCACATGGCTCCTTTACACCGGGGGATGTATAGAGTCATCGCAGACGCCGTTCAGCTCTCAGGTGCAAAGACGGCTACATTTCAGACAAAACAGCCGTCTGCCACTCGGAGAGTGAGGGAACACACACCCTGCACCCTGCATAATGCTCCAACAGCACTCACTCATCAGAGCCAGCAGCTGGGAACTTCACATTAATGGCTCCTAGCCAGACACATCATGTTCTCGAGCTTCGCCTCATCACGGATTCCCCCTTGAAAAAAATTACTGGTCGCAAACTAAAAAAACTGGGTTGTTTTTATTTGCTAAACGACTCCGCCATGGGCATTAGCATCACTTACGGAGCAGATTTAAGGTGTAAAAGCTGTGCTGTGGGCCAATCCAAACTCCTTCTGGGTCACATGATTACTCCTCTGGATTAGCAGACCCAATCACCGGCAGCTCGAGTATCAATTCTGCAGTTTGAAGGATTTATCAGGTACCGTGATCTATAATGGCTCTGGAGTCTGACTCGTATTATTACATTTAAGCAAAGCAATGCTCTTCTGGACTGGAGATAGTGTGCTACTGCGAGGAGAGATCGAGAGAGGGGGGGTGAGAAGAACAAAAGAAAGAAAGAGAAAAGAGAGAAATATAAGGAGAGAAATAAAGGGAAGAGAGGAGGTGGGAAAGGGATGGAAAGAGGGAAAGAGAGAGAGGGGAGAGAGAAAAGAGAGAAAGAAAGGAAGAGAGGGAGAGGAAGAGAAGAAGAGAGAGAGAGAGAGAGAGAGAGAGAGAGAGAGAGAGAGGGAGACAGATAGGTTGAGAGAGAAAAGGAGGGAGAGGAAGAGGAAAAGAAAGGGAAAAGAGAGAGAGAGAGGAAAGGAAGGAGGGAGAAAGAGCGGGACAGAGAAAAGAGGGGAAGAAAGGAAGAGAGAAGAAAAATGAGAAAATGAGAAAAGAGAGAGAGGGAGACATAAGAGGAGGGGGAGAGAGAGAGAAAGAGAGAGAGAGAAGGAAAGGAGGTACAGAAAGAGTGAGGGGGGATAGAATAGAAGGGAGAGAGAGAGGAAAAGAAAGAAAAAGAGAGAGGGAGAGTAGAGAGAGAGAGAGAGAGAGAGAGAGAGAGAGAGAGAGAGAAATTACTTTCAACTCGTAAATACGATTTTTCAGTAACCTCAACCCAGGCACTAGCTATAGCACCTTATATTTTGTTACACAGCTTCTATTTAATCTCTTCTTTTATAGATAACAGATACAGAGCATCACCATCACCATCACCACCTGCTGGCATGGAGCACGATTTCCTCTAACACAGTCACAGAAAGCACATGCATGCCATGTGTGTGTGTGTGGGGGGGGGGGATGGGGGGGATTGAGGGGGGTTCCTCATGCTCTCCTGGTGTCTTTAACCCGTAACCAGGATCTCTGGTCCTGCTCCAGACCTTCTCCCTCGGCTAGATCGGCGTGATAGCGAGAACGGGGACACACCCTCCCCAAGGTTCTTCCACAGGAGCCGATTTTCACAGCTCGAGTTATCCGAGATCGCTCTACACAGCTGTGTCATCTGTGAAATTAGCCAAATTGGTATGAGGAGTAGGAGGGCTGCTGATTGTGTGTGTGGCTTTGATGAGGATCCTCACACATCTCACAACAGGATGCAGGTCTGTACGACTATCACCGACACATCTTCCTGTGTTCTGTTTTTGCTGCTAGCTGGATGTACATCGCCAGCTCATATGTATGGATGAATGAATGACTTTTGGTTGCTTTAAGGCTCATGTGGTGCCACTGCTAATATAAGCACAGGGTCACTGCTTAGACTGAGCCAAGATGATCTTCATTCTCCACAGTCCATGTCTCTTTATTGCTACATTTACAGAGATCACTGCAAGTCTCCACTCCCTGTACTATGTAGTCACCAGAGGGTGTGTACCTACTCCTGGTTGCCATAGTGACAGCGTTTCTCAGTGGGTGGTGCAGCTAGAGTTCCAAATCAATTTTATTGCAGATAAAATGTAACATACTGGACAAAGATTTGATGTTTGTGTGTATAACACCGATCAGCCATTACATTATGACCACCTGTCAAATATTGTGTTGATCCCCATTTTGCTGCCAAAACAGCCCTGAGCCATCGAGGCATGGACTCTACAAGGTGTGCTGTGGTATCTGGCACCAAAATGTTAGCAGCAGATCCTTTACAGGACTGAAAGGATACTTCTGATAGATATTGACCACTGCAGATCAGGAACACTCCACAAGAGCTGCAGTTTTGGAGATGCTCTGATCCAGTGGTCTAGCCATCACAATTTGGCCCTTCATCAAACTCGCTCAAATCCTTACACTTGCCCATTTTTCCTGTTTCTAACACATCAAAATGTTCACTTGCTGCCTAATATATCCCACCCACTAACAAGTACCATGATGAGAAGATAATCACTGTCACCTGGTCATAATCTTATGCCTGATCAGTGTATATCTGCATCATATTATGAGAAATAAAGGAGAAGCAGTGTGTGTTGTTTTGTCACGCTCTTCACCCCTATCGATAGTCGCTTTCTATCTAGTTGTCAACGCTCGCTGTTTGCTCACGTCACCGGACATCGCTGTGTGTGAAACGCAGCATTAAGTCCCTTTGAATCAGCACACACAACAACCAGGAAAGAACTTGTTTATAAAATCAATAGGTTAAAAAAACAATAAAAGTTTATCGTCTGTTCTTAAAGGAATCTTGCTTTGAAGCCGTAACATTTTAGGATTAGACTTTAAACCTCCTTAATGTTTACAGCCTTTACACCATGAAGCCAGTCCAAGCCAGGTCCTAGTGCAAATGTTCTCTTTATTCAGTGTATAAAATGCACCAGAGGTCTGGAACACATCTCGGGTAAATGTCAGGCACTATATATCACTTATTATTTACAAAAAAAACCCCAAAAAAACATTAATATTTAACTTGCTTTTATTATTTGCATCATTTTTGTTTTACTAGAAGCTTACTTTTACATTTCTTTTATATCACTGTCCTTTTTTTTAACACGATTTTTTATGACATTTTGTATGATTATTTTCTTCTTTCTGCACTGTTATAGTTTATTTTGTTTTATCATTTTCCTATTTTATTGTTTTGTTTTTTTGTTGTTGTTGGTGTTATTTTATTTCTGTGAGTTTTATTCACACTGTAAATCACTTTGGCACTATTATAGTAGAACTACTAGTAAAATATATGATAGTAAACACTCCTAGATTAGTAGGGATGATATCGTCCATATTGTGTGCATTTGATAAGGAAAATAATAATGATAATAATAATAAAAAAAAAATTCCTTTTTCAGTTATCGGACTCTTTGTGAGGTCACAACACCCAGAAGAACTGCAGTTTCTTTTTTTTAACAGATGATAAACCACACATTCAATCACAAAAAAAACAAAAATGAGACCCAGCATTTAGGAGACAGGCGACAGCGTTAATGCTTCATTAATGAACAAATGAATGGGGTGTGTGATAAGCTAAGAGTTTACTGATAGCCCGGATTGCTGCTTGCTTGACTGCTTCATCTTCCTACAGTCCTCCCCTTACTAAGTTTAATTAATCACAACAACTTAATTAACAGACTTTAATTATCGCTGAGGACGGGGTTGAGCTCTTTGTATAAAAAAAAAAAAGTGGCTAGATGTGGGGACAAAAAACCAGTGAATTATACACATGCGCTAGGAAAATATGCCATGTTTGGTTGCAAAACAACATTAAAAAGAAATAAACAGTACCATGTAGCATTAGCTTGCAAAACGATCTATAAGAATTTTACATAAGATTAGCACGCTTCAGTGAATTCCTGTAAAATGTCAAAGAAACCCATAGAGACGTCAGTAATTTGAGGAAGAGTGCAAATGATTCGGTTAGCTTGGCAAGCAGACGTAAATAAACCTTGAGGGTTTAGACTAGCTCGGTGTCAGCCAAGACGGTTTAAATGGTGCATGAAGGATTAGCATGGCAATTTGAAGACATGACAAGGTTCCTGTGTTACTAAAGCAGGTCGCTCTTAAAGCATGGCAATGAGCGAGTACAGCTTGCTAATTAACAGCACCAGGTGATTAGCGCTTCCTTTGTAAAAGCTCGCTCGAGGGGCTTCGCCAAAATCCCACTGCAGAAAAGTCAGGCAGGGAAAAGCTCCAAGAAATCGCGTGTTGTTAAAGATGGTTTCGGGGTAAGTAGATCTCCGTAACTGAGACAGAGTTCATCGATGATTATTGATCGTAAATACGAACGTCGCGTCGTAGCTTTGTGGTCTCATACCTAGCAAAACATGAGATGAGAAACGTGAGAATAAAAGGTAGGATGGATATTAATATGTAAATTCTCCAACCTGATGAATGCAGGAGATTTTCGGAGTGCCATGAGGGCACTAAAGCTCTGATTTACTGAGATTACAAACAGAATAAAGATGCTAAAGGGTTGGAATAAATTGCACTTGTGTTTTTTGTTGTGATTTATGAAGAACGATTTCAGAAATGACATCGCATGCTAAACAAATCACCAATAGAATGTTTCCACATTTTTTCCCCATTTGTTCGTCTGGATATTTTTTATAAAAATGTGACAAGATATGAATACTTTAAAAAAGAAAGAAATACATAAAGAAAATCCTGTCTAGATGAGATTATGAACTGGGTGATGTAGCCGAGGTTGAGGAACTGTCTGAGATGGAATTCACACACAACAGATTTCTCCAGTGTTTCCAATGGCAGAGTGGAAGAGTCTAAGCCACACCCACTTCTGTTTTATAGGGGGTGAGACTAGGCCAAACCCACCTCTGCTTTACTGGGGTACGGTTTAGGCTACACCCTCTCTCTCTTTCTTTTTTTTTTTTTTTTTACTGGGGGTAAGGTTTAGGCCACGCCCACTTCTATTTCACAGGGGTGGGGTTTAGGCTACACCCAGTCTCTTTTTCAACAGAGGCTAGGGTTTAGGCCCTGTCCACTTCTGTTTCACAGGGGACGAGTTTCAGTCGCACCCAATTCTGTTTTGCAGGGGTAGGGCTTATGCCATGCTCACTTCTGCTTTACAGGAGTAGGGTTTAGGCCATGCCTACTTCTGTTTTACTGGAGTAGGGTTTAGGCCACGCCCACCCCTTTTTTACAGGGGGTAGGGTTTACACCACACCCACTTCTGTTTTGCAGGGGTAGGGGTTATGCCATGGCCATTTCTGTTATACAGGGGTGAGGTTTAGGCCACGCCCACTTCAATTTTACAGCGGAAGAGTTTATGCCATGCCCACTTCTGTTTTAAATCCAGATACAGACATTTAAAGCTCTAAACAGATGCAGATGCTGATAGTGGTTTTATGTTACACCCCTGTTTTACAGACACACACACACACATCTATAAATAAGGCACAAAAACCTTAATAAAGCAGGCCTAAATATCTGTTTACAACACTTGTACCTTCTCAAATGAATACATCTGTCTCTGTAATTAAACCTTCAGCATTTCAAAAATAAAATAATAAAGTGTATTGTTTTTACTTGTTATGCAAGCTGCATTTTGACAATATGGGGTGTCGGAGATCCCCGCTCCCAGCACCTTTACCATCGTTCCTGCTGCAAATCTGATTCAGTTCAGCTTGTGACCAGGATTCGAAGGTGTTTTTTGATCAAGAGAATCACTATTCTGGCTTGATCTCCTGGCAATCTCTTATCTCTGCAGCCTATAGAGAGAAATAATAACAGATGTTGTGATTCCTAAACCCATATAGATCTCAAAGCACAAAGGCAGCCCTTTTTCTTTCCCTCCCTGAGATTGCTTCACAAATCTTGATGGTCCCTGGAGTGGTGACATCAGCCACTCAGATAAAGTGAATGTACACAGGAGAGTGTGAGGAATGAGGTGGGGGGGAAAGCATCGGGTTCCAAGTTCCTTGACGTCTCCCACGTAGCGGAGATTAAAGAGCGAAATCCCGCTAGTACTGCCTCGATTTAGATCTGTGGGAGAATTTCAAGGGGCTAGCTAGATCAGAGAGTTGCGTACATGACAGCTTTCTCGAGAGACGCAGGAGAAATCTCACTCCTGTTACGGCATCAGTCAGGCGACACCGTCAAGCAGGCGCTATGACGGGACGGGTTTGGAACACAGCCAAACACGGATGCACTTCAGGACCTTGGAGAAGGGTTTCTTGTAAAAGATTCAGCACTACGAAGCAGGACAGCGTCTCCTGGAGGACTCACTGACGCATGGCTGATGGTTCATGACGAGTCAAGTCAGAGATTGTGGACTGAGAGCGCTTGTGAACATCATTCTGGCTACATCTGTATGTCTTTCTATAATTGGAAAGAAACCCCTCATGGATTAACCCTGACTACCAGCTGGATTCTGTCTCAAATGCTAGTCAGGGCTTCACTAGGGACATAAACAGCAATGCATGTGACAAGAGTCGTTTTGCTTGATAAAACACAAGCATGAGATTCGATTATTTTTCCTCTGCACTTAAATCTTACCTCACCTTGAGCTTTATTCTTTTAGAATAAATGACATCAAGCAACTGAAACCCCTAATTAATACTATTTTCACATGAACTGAAAAGATTTTGATTAAATGACAGCAGCTGAATTAAAAAAAAAAAGAAAGAAAGAAGCTAAATTACTGTTGTTCCTATCAGTGGGGAAAAAAGCCACCATGCTGAGACGACATCATTCAGTGAAGCCATTTAAAAACTAAACAAATAGAAACATTAACTACCTTCATGTGATTCAGACTGCTTGTGTGTTTTGAAGCCTGTTTTGTCTCCTACAGTGCAAAGAATCATTACAGATGTCGTTGGAAAGAAAAACCCAGCATGTAGGCTACAGATGTGATCTTGATCAGAAGGAAATGTACATGAGCTCTGTGCTCTAGTTTTTCTCTCTGGCAGGACAGTGATGCAAATTTCCTGTCTGGAAAAAAGCAGGACATCCTGAGCAGCTCCCAAAAAGCCTATATTCGGATTGGACTCGTTTTACTTGGGTAATTATTACAGGATTATCTCTGGGACTTTAGTCCCAATTTGAGTGGGTACATGCACATGTTTGGAAAGATTCTGTTGTATTTTACGTTACTTTTTAAACTGACCAGTAGAAATAAGCCGTACATCCGTTCCAATGTAATATATCCTGTGGGAAATATTGGAAGACACTCCAGGATGTTTTCTTTTCCATCGTCTTCCTCATGCAACTTTAGTGTCTATCTATAGAAACAAACTGTAGATGCAAAAAAAAAAAAAAAAAAAAAAAAAAAAAGGAGAAACGCAAACAATCCACATGGCTGAGGTGGTAAGGACATGCTATGTGAGAGAAGCAGAGGCACTTCTGCATATGGAGCATAGTAGGTGGTCATGCTTTATTACGCCTTGTTCACCGACCGAATCCCACATACTGAGAGCATGAGGGATGAAAACCGAGCCGCTAGATGGATTCCATTTAAAGGCAAATGTGCCGGCTGTTCCAAAGTGGCGTCTTGTAGCAAATGGGAATAACATGTACCATTAGCCAATAGCAACTGTTTGCCAGACGAGAATGAAGACGATACTGAACACAAGTGAGCTGACAATGATATGGCTGAGAGGAAGTGTTGAAAGAATGACAAGCTGAGCTCAAAAGTAAACATGTGAAAGCACATAAAAGCTACCGTGTTGGATAACAGGCTGGAAAGCCTCAGCTGGTGAGGAAGGACTGCACGTAGTGAGCTGAGAGAAAGTGCTAGACTTTTAGTAATGAAAGAAATGAAGGAGGTGTCAGGTATTAATCATATCATGACATATTTACAGCGCTGACTAAAAGGCCATCGATAGCCTCGTCTTGTACTGTTCAATCAGCCCACAAATGTTGTTTATACACTTGCTGTGAGCACTTCATTTTTGAAAATAACACTGCAGTGCTAGAGCTTGCACTTTTAAGATCTAGCCTTCGAACAGCTCAAAGCATAACGCTGCCATAGTGTACAATACAGATCAGGAAGCATTTCAGCCAGGGCTTGTATTCATGAAACCTATTCTTGGCTCTAAGAGCTGTCCCAAGCAGCAATGTTTTCTTATTCCTCTTCCTACCTATTCATGTCATTGCTAATAAACAAGCATGTAGCTCTGTATTCTACAGATTGTCTATAGAACACAACAAACACCATTGCAGCTGTTCATGAGAAGCTTGTGGTAAAGAACGCAAATTGAGCGTGCTGGGATTTAATCTGAATAAAAATACCCAAACCTGTGAATCTCCATTACAGGAATTCAAGCAGAACCTCATTCAGATACTAAGAACCATTGAGGAACCACCCTTTGTTTCCTCGATAATGGAATGTCTCAATGATAGCATGTTTCATCAACGTATTCTGACCCTCACTGACTGATACAATTGTACTTTCTGACAACGGCAGTCATATAGAATCTATTTAATTTCCATGCATTTACCTAGGGTATTGATTTAAACAGCACACATTATGAGCAAACAATACCCCTGAGAGTAACCATGGCTTTGTAGTTGGTGAACTAAAAAGAAAAAGTGAATGAATCACTGGAATATATGCAGACTGAAAAAAGAGAATGATTGATGTTTGATGAGAAGGAGTTATTCACAATGCATCTACGCTGCATACTGTATTTTTCCTTTAGCCAAGCAGCAGAGTTGTCAAAGCCTTGATCTCTGCTGGTACTGTTCTGCTTCTTGTAGCTGGTGAGGCAATTGTAACCCTGTCTAACTCCATAATCATTTGCAACACCACTGCAATCGAGATGCTTTTGACAAGCTGAAGAGCTCCAATATACCACATTGTGGATGTAGTTTGGATACTGAAGCTGTCATTTGAAGACTACGATCTCAGACTATGAGTAACTCGCTGAAGGTTTAAGATCACCCTCGGGCACTAAAATGTTTGGTCACTCGTGTTTCTCCAAAATGGAGCAAACAAAAAACAGTCCCAAATTTCAAAACTACACCCCAATTTACCAAAACACAATCTCAACAGTCAAATTCTGTCGGAAACATTTGTTTCAAATACTACACAAAGGATTAGTCCAATAGGGTAAACCCAAGAATGAGAGACCACAAGGTCTGGCTTTAGGTCCCTTCTCATGTAATCGTCCATACTGGATGGAAAAAGGGAGAAAAAAAAAACCCCATCTGAGCAGCTAAAATGACCGCCTCTATTCCACAAGCCTTGTTACTTTTAGAGTGAAATCAACTAAAATTCTATTCTATTTCTTCCCAGTTAATACAACCTTGTGTGTAAGCGAGTATAAGTAAGCATAAGACTTAATGTGGCTGTCACACACTTATACCTTCACAGACATTGCCGAAACCTTAGATCTGTTGCCAACTCTTACTGTTTACAGTGATAGTTAACATTCTGGATTCGCTTCCTCATCATGCAACATATAATCTGATCCTCTGATTTACTGTTGGATCTGAATGGGACAATTTCAGATTAGAGAAATCTGTCTCAAGGCAAACAAAGGTAATACTGGCAATGGCAACATTTCAAGAGAGGCAAAAGGTCAGAACAGAAGGGATTTGATAAAATCTGTAGTACTCAGAACTATTTCGTGGTAAATGCTCAAGAACAGGTACACTAAGTATTTGCACCAGACAAGATATACCTTGATAACAGATCCAAACTTTGATTTTGCTGTTGATTTAGAACATCCAGCAGAGAATCAAATGTGTACAGACATCTCATAAGACATCCAGCCAGCCTGTTCTTGCCGTGTTTAACATATCCTTCCAGTCAGAAAATCTATCCTGGTATTTAAACTGTCTTCGCCCTTTCAGACACTCTGCCTGTTATTAATATAAAGATTGACCAGAGAGCCCCTGTTCCTATTAGCTCAGAAACCTTGCACAGTACATGAAGACACAGAGCATATGAGTGAGATTTCAGCAGAAGCGGCATCGAGGTCTGAAGCCAGGCTTTGGTGTAAGGGAAGACCAGGTGAAGTTTGCATCTCTAAGCTTACTGCTTTTCCTCTTAATCTATTGACGAGTGTTCTCAAACAGGCATTATCTCAGCCGGGGGTGTAGCTGCTGCCAGGATCTTATCAATTGCAGCCAATTATAAAGGTAGGAAAAAGCAAGGTACTTTAAGCAAATGTCAGTATCTCTGTATCCCCTTGCTTCTCTTATCAGCTCCATCACACATGACACTCTGGCACTCTGACACAAGCAATGGACCACTAGGTTCAAGAGCCTGCTTCAGAAATGCAAAGGAGGATGTTGCTAGCATGCCATCTGTTTACTGTTGCTTGGGCAACTGAATTATTTATTATCTGTTATCAACAGTCAGACTTGAGAAATTACATTTGTCCCCCAATTTTCTGTCGTAATGCCTTGCTTACAAAAGACCAGGCAGGTTGAGGTGTCCACCATGAGCTCTTTTCATATTAAAAAAAGATCTCTAAGATCAAGACATGTCTGAGCTCTTGGAATTATTGATATGACCCCTGTATGAGGCTATGATTTATTAAACAAAGAAAAACCTATTAAATGACATTTTGACCATGGCTTGAGCAGATGTCTGCTCTGCCAGGGGTATTAAAAGCAAATGAATGTAGTGAGCAGCAGACATGTGGACCTCACTGTGGATGTTTGTCTGGTAAATATAAAAGGGTGATTAAAGACTAGGAGAAACAGGGTTAGGAGATATAAAGATTTAATTTTGCCATGTCCAGTCCTCTTCACCAAAGTTGCGAGCTTGGGGGCGGGGGGGGTGGGGGGGTGTCTCTTTTTGGACCTGCTCACTTGAATGATCTAGCCATCATTCTCAGGGCAGCTATGGTGCTTGGCAACCTCCCAGAGAACTGCATGCTGATTCCAGCAGCAGGGGGGGCAGTGGAACATCCTCATTTGTGTCTGCTAATGGCCTGAGCCAGTTAAATCGGCTTAGAGAGCTGTGAGGGGCAAATGCCAAACTACAGGGTCTTGGCCATTAGGAAAGTTATCGAGCGCATGGCTGCCATTGATGGTGCATTGCAACTGATCAAGTGTCTGACAGCAGAGCTGAGCTCAGACATAGCATAGCACTGCCACATCACTTATCATTAGCAATGACTGAAACATAAGGTAATCCTGCCTGTCATTCCAGGCTCTTCAGTCCCTCAGACAGCTAGGCCAGACAAATGCCTATGGGATTTCTGCACAGAATGGCAGTACAGTCTAAAACCGTGTCCTTGCAGTGTGAGCTAACTTGCAGTTCAGACCTAGCTGAACTCCTGAGCTGTCCGTCCTGAAAGAACAGAGACGATTGGCTGCAGAAAATATGCTGTTAAATGCATGAGTGACGTGTAAGATTTTCCATCTTCCCTGTGGTGACAGATTTCATACCGAAGCTCAGTGAGCTGCTGGCTGACTGAATGAGGTCCACTGGGAAATATCACCTTGCAGCTAAATGAGTGATCCCCATAGCTCAGGATGCAGTAATCAATGGGGTGAAGGGAAGGGGAGGATTTAGTTGCGACAGGGTAGCTGGCTTTGGATGCAGCAGACCGAATTAAAACCTTGATTCTATCGGCTTCCATGTTGAGTAGGTATTGGTTACTATGTTGAAGAGATATTATACAAGAGTTATGGCCAAGCTCAAGTTAATAAGTGCTTTGGCCTTACGGTGAACAGATATGAAGAGTGTACCATTATGTTGCATAATGATTAGGAACTACAAACAACACCAATGAGATCATCGCTGAGCATGATTCGTTAGCTAACCGGGACAGGAGTGGTACTTGACCACTCTGTGTGGATGTGTACCTACATACTCTTAGCACATTGGGCTGCGAATAATACTCTTAGAACCAAATCAGGTCAAAGCAGAGCTTTTGAAATGAAAAGCCTATGGATGGAGATGAGATTTAAAATTTGTCCTTCTACTTTTTTGGACACAATCTAAGACAAGACCGGTTGAGGTGTACCAATGGTTCAACAAACAGATGCAACACGAATTGGGTTATGGTGGCCATCTTGAATTCTTTTCATATGAAAAAAAATCTGTAAAAATGACAGAATCTTTCCTCTTCTCTCAGAACCAAATCAGGTTAATGCAGAGCTTTTTACACAAAAAGCAGCAGAGTGCTATAAATTCCCACAAAGCCGATGGCCCTCCGTATGTTCTCCATATGCTCTTGAGTTCTCTTAAATGTACATCTGTGCCTGGATAGGACTGTCATTCAGTGTGCTGCCCTTTTTTTATTTTATTTTTAACATGAAAAAGCCATTACCATAACCTGGCCTCCTCCATTTGTCGTGACACAAAAAAAATAAGCAGCAAGCCTGAAACATTAAACAATACTCTACGGTATCACCACCTTTATGGGAATTTAGGTCAAAGCACTACTTATAGAAGACGTAGCGGAATGAATAGCAAGTGGGTGCTGTTCATGCTCATGAAATATAGAAAGCTGTCATCCCAAAGCCTTGCTGCGTACGTCGGGAAAATTATATACTCAATAGGTAAGTATGTGCCATGCACCAGATAAAGGCAGGCACACATCACTGCGCCGAGGCAAATTTGTGGGTCAATGTTAGTACAAAAGAAGATAGACATGTGGTCAAAAATGGGTTTGAAAGAAATAAAAGGAATCATTTTCTGTTGGTAACAGGGCTATTGCATATCGAGCAAAAGATCTGGACTGGCAGAGACCCATTTAATTACTGTTCACAGTCTCGGTGATTGGAAATTAATTGCTCATTTCATTTTAGTAGCAAGACGTGCGGGCAAATCGATATTAAGGCACAGAAAGAACATTCGAACTTCGCTAGATTGAGGTGGCTGATATTATTGTGGGTTTAACATTATCGCATCGAATTTTACGAGCATACGAAAGAAATGGATGGTAACTCGATATGTTTGCCTCATAAAAACACCCTTTATACCAAGCAGCAGGATGAGTGGTCACACTTACAGGTATCTGACTCAATGATGGATCATTATGGTGTTTTTGTTAAAGATAAGAGAGCAGGATGTGTGCTTGTGAATTAGTAAGAAGCATGATTCATCGGGTTGGTGAGTAAACTGACTAGTTAAAAACATTGAGCTTTGTTAGTGTGGAACGTCATTGGGGTTGGGGTTGGTAATATCTGATTTTCTTTGCTCTTTTGGTCCTTGTTATATATCTTATAAGCATCATGTAATAAGATGTTGAGAGGATGCAAGAGCAGATGAGCTTATAGTTAAATAAAGATAGCAAACAGTCCGAAACCCGAGGCGATGTGTTTCAATCAGAAAACCAGGCACGGGTCAGGAGGACTACAAACATGATATGAAAGGGCAGCCAAGATCAAAACGCTGAACAGAAGAAAAAAAAAAACAGAATTGACAGCGACAACAAAATGACTCGGTATTGACAGGACACGAGGACACTGAGAAAATACTTTGTGGTGCACAAAACACACACTGGGGTTTAAATGAACAAACTAATCAAAGGGCCAGACTCAAAACAGGCAATAAAATCAACCAATAACACGACATGGGAGGAGACAAGAGCTGAATCAAATCAGGGACACATGGAGACATAAACAAACACAGAACAATGAGGAAGTGAGTGCTGTAGCGCTGCAGGCTGCAATACATGCTTTCTGAAAATCCCATTGAGTATGAACAGATGACATTTTCCCCACAGCACCCAAAATCATGGTTTGCTCATTAGGAACCGGACCAAACATTATAAATATGGAACGGAATTTAGCTTTAGGATTTTTCTCATAATGTTCTGAGTCAGCATCTGAGAGCTTATCAGGGTGAATACAGAGAACACAGAACAGTTTCGGGTCATTTGATCGTAATTGATGATCTTAATCATGATTACAAAATGCTGTGAAGATAAACAATGATAACTTTCCCACATTAGTGTGTCCTGACTCAGTTTGGATAATGAGATTTCATTATGCTACATTACTACAATGTGCTACAATTACAGCGGAGTATTAAAATGTAAATGTTAAATGTAAATAATGATGAATATCCATAATAATAATTATAATAATAAAATTAATACATATAAATATATGTTGAACATCTCATTTAAATAAACTAAATAAATATACCCAAAATATGTAATAAATAAATATCCAAAACATATTACACAAACAAACAAATAATATATATTCAAATTTAATTTAAAATGTAAAAAATATCAAAAACCTACCAAATAAATAAATGAATTAAATAAATATTTTAAACAATCAAGCAAACAAATATCAAAAATGTAAAGGAAAATGTAAGAAAAAACAAAACAAAACAAAACAAAAAAAAAAATATATATATATATATATATATATATAATAAATAAAAATGAGTAACAAATATGTAATAAATAAATAAATATCAAACATTTTAAACAAACAAACAATATATCTCAAAATTGTAATTATCAAAAATATAATAAATAAATAACAAAAAACTGTAATAAATAAATATCCAAAATATTTTAAACAAACAAACAGATATGCAAAGTATAATGTAAAAAATGATAAATATCCATTACAAGTGTGCCCTGAATTTTAAATTTCATTTGGGGTTTATTTCTAAGATATTTCTATATGCTTCATTACTAAGCTGCACCGCATGTATGGCGGAATATTTAAATCTGTGAACAATGGCCTTTGCATTTTTCCCAGGCATTCCAAAGCAGGCTACGGTTCAATATGAAATATGAAGGCTAATCACATCATATCAGCATGACAAAGACCCTGTGCTGTGTTTCCTAACATAACCCGAGGAAAACAAACACATATGGAAACTATTACAGAACAGGAGAGCAAGAGCTTCATGACTCCAGCTGAGAGAAAAAGAAACAAAGCTATGTGTGTGTGTGTGTGTAATAATGTGACCAAGAGGATGCCAGACAAACTGTAAAAAGTATGAAGCATTCCAGCTGATATATCATGCGCTTGGGCAGAAATCATCAGAGAAAATATGGGAAGATATCCTGTCTTCACACAAGCATCGCCTAGAGTGACATGAATCATTAAAGAGAGCGAGTAGAAATAGCTGAGAGTTTGTGGAAGGTCAGACGGGCCGTGTGGCCGTGCCCGTGCACAAACAGGGCTCGGTGGACACTGGCGCATACACCACAAACACGTCCTCTACGTCTGCCTGAAGGTGAACTGTAGCGCAGCTGCCAATTAGGCATAACGAGCATCGCTGCAAGTCACTTATCCGTCACCATCAATGGCTCAGAAGTGAGAAAATCCACCTCATCGTGCTGTAGCTGGAAAAACCCCGTTGTGCTGGATCTAGAGGTCTTCTAGTCGTCACTTAGCCGACCGGTGAGAGGGGAAAGGGTGGTTAATCTGGTCAACACTTCCTGTTCGATCTCAACACACCACAATGCAGCGTTATCTTATAGATTTATAATACACCCCCCCACCAAATAACTACCTCCTCACACACACACCCTACACAGACATCCATCTGAAAACAATTTAAAAATCAGATTAAAAGGAGCGACATGACAGTAATTTAAGGCTCTGCCTGGAGTCTTTATTTCTTCCGAAGGGAATCAATAAGATTTTTTACTGCTTTTAATTAAAGCGCTACGTGCCTCAGGTAATGCTTCATTATGGACAAGTGACTGCATCTTCCACCAAGCAATGCACCATGCAACACCCGCAGTGAAATTAGTGAAACTATGAAACAGCATGCGGAAGAAGGCTTTTATTATTTTCATGAGGAACAAGGATTTTTTTCTTTCTTTCTTTCTTTTCCACTTTTAAAGTCCGAAGTTTCTTTGTAGCTCACAGATCCTTTTGTTATGCGCTCACATTTCCAGAGAAAATCTGTCTCCTGTACTGACATACAGGAAGAATGTCTGCAATCAGTCAAGTTTAAGCTACATCACGCTTTATTTCCTGTGCGTCCAATGACGTTGTGCGAAAGCCGTGCGTGTTAAAATAAAGATTAAAAGCTGTGAGAGTCTTTCAGCTGGTTACATTTGCCTGGCTAAAGTTTTAACAAGCTTTAAAATAATGTCAGTCTCAGCAAAAATGATTCCTTATTCCTTATTAAACAGTCAAATATTTAGCGATATAAGCTGGGCGATCGTACCGGCAGCCGATTCAGCCTTGTGACTGCTTTTAAAAGGTTCCGTTTGTGCGAGTAATTGGATTCAACAGTTATTCCTCTACATTAGACACTCTTTACAGATCAGACCACAGCAATGTCGCATTCCCAAATCTGATTAGTCGGAATGTGCCGATGTGTTCTCTGTAACGGCGGCTCAGACGGTAGTTTCAACGAAGCTGTGATTCAAACAAAAACTTTCCGTGAATTAACGTTGCAGCTTTTTCTGCTTTCTAGGATACATGCCAAGCTGCAATTTTTCAAGAGAGAGAGAGAGAGAGAGAGAGAGAGATAACAAGACATGCTGATGACTCTCTGTTTATAACTGGTTTAATTGAAGTGATAACAATATTGACTTGTACTGCGGACGTTCCACGACGTTAAACATCATTATAAACCGTGACAAAAGTTAAACGTTGTTCTTTGATAAATTAAACACTATAATCTTCGGTGAATTGGTGTAGCAGAAAAGAATAAAACACCTCGGGACATGCTGTTTTTTTTTTGGAAAATAATCAACGTCAGGGTGAACTACGCTCACGCCTTACAGTTGTTGGTTATTTTGGTTAGGTTTACAGACTGACAGCAATACAGGAGTCTTGCATTTAAAGCTGTTATAAATAATAATATATTTAATTATATATATATATATATATATATATATATATATATATATATATATATATATATATATATATATATATATATATATATATATACACACTATATTGCCAAAAGTATTCGCTCACCTGCCTTGACTCGCATATGAACTTAAGTGACATCCCATTCCTAATCCATAGGGTTCAATATGACGTCGGTCCACCCTTTGCAGCTATAACAGCTTCAACTCTTCTGGGAAGGCTGTCCACAAGGATTAGGAGTGTGTTTATGGGAATTTTTGACCATTCTTCCAGAAGCGCATTTGTGAGGTCACACACTGATGTTGGACGTGAAGGCCTGGCTCTCAGTCTCCGCTCTAATTCATCCCAAAGGTGTTCTATCGGGTTGAGGTCAGGACTCTGTGCAGGCCAGTCAAGTTCATCCACACCAGACTCTGTCATCCATGTCTTTATGGACCTTGCTTTGTGCACTGGTGCACAGTCATGTTGGAAGAGGAAGGGGCCAGCTCCAAACTGTTCCCACAAAGTTGGGAGCATGGAATTGTCCAAAATGTCTTGGTATGCTGAAGCATTCAGAGTTCCTTTCACTGGAACTAAGGGGCCAAGCCCAGCTCCTGAAAAACAACCCCACACCATAATCCCCCCTCCACCAAACTTTACACTTGGCACAATGCAGTCAGACAAGTACCGTTCTCCTGGCAACCGCCAAACCCAGACTCGTCCATCAGATTGCCAGATGGAGAAGTGCGATTCGTCACTCCAGAGAACGCGTCTCCACTGCTCTAGAGTCCAGTGGCGGCGTGCTTTACACCACTGCATCCGACGCTTTGCATTGCACTTGGTGATGTATGGCTTGGATGCAGCTGCTCGGCCATGGAAACCCATTCCATGAAGCTCTCTGCGCACTGTTCTTGAGCTAATCTGAAGGCCACATAAAGTTTGGAGGTCTGTTAGCGATTGACTCTGCAGAAAGTTGGCAACCTCTTCGCACTATGCGCCTCAGCATCCGCTGACCCCACTCCGTCAGTTTACGTGGCCTACCACTTTGTGGCTGAGTTGCTGTCGTTCCCAAACACTTCCATGTTCTTATTCCACAGTCAACTGTCAGCTGTATTATATTTAGGAGCGAGGAAATTTCACGACTGGATTTGTTGCACAGGTGGCATCCTATCACAGTTCCACGCTGGAATTCACTGAGCTCCTGAGAGCGACCCATTCTTTCACAAATGTTTGTAAAAACAGTCTGCATGCCTAGGTGCTTGATTTTATACACCTGTGGCCATGGAAGTGATTGGAACACCTGATTCTGATTATTTGGATGGGTGAGCGAATACTTTTGGCAATATAGTGTATATATATATATATATATATATATATATATATATATATATATATATATAGAAAAAAGGAAAATCTTCTGAATTTTACATTTAAAAATTTATCTAAAAGTTTTTTTTTAATGGCTTTAAAGCTGTACCCAGTCAGTTTGCAGTTTGTAAATAAAATAAAATAAAATAAAATAAATGTAATAATAATAATTAGGTATCTTTACTATTAATAAAAAGTAGGTAGTGTTTCACACTGATGAAACCCTTATGAATTGATCCAAAAATCCTTAAAAAGTTTTTTTACAGTTTAAAAGCTGGAGACAGTCAATTGTAATAATAATAATAATAATAATAATAATAATAATAATAATAATAATAATAATAATTATTATTATTATTACTATATTATTATTATTATAAGCATGCAACACACTGATGAAGTAGAAACCCTTATGCATTAATCAGGAAGGTTAGAAAGAGAAAAAATAAGAGAGAGAGAGATGCTACGCTTAGAGAGAAAAATGCATAAGAACACACAAAGCCGGCAGGAATATGGCAGCATGCCAGATGGACCAAAGACCCAGGCAGTGTGGAGCAGACCGAGAGAACTGCATTAATGAGGGATGAATGTGCTGAACAGGCAGGCTGCAGATGAGGAAGAGTCCTGCTATTCTCTTAAAAAAAAAAGAAAGAAAGAAAGAAAGAAAGAAGCAATAGTGGGAGCAGCGCTTCCTCTCGGATGAAAGTATGCTGAAGGGAGAGATAGGGTGTGATGGCAGGATATGGGGATAAGGAGGAGGAGGAAGAAGTGGAGGAAGAGGAGAAGGTTGCGATGAGCTTTGCAATAGCTCGTTAGAATGCTCGGCAGGACAGGCAGGGCTTCCTCCTAGGCCAGTGACGACGCCTGGCAAAGCGGTGACAGAGACAGGAGACACTTCCAGCGCTCATTTCACCTGGCAGAGGCCACGCAGGACAGTGGCTATTAAGAATTCAGCAGAGTTCAGGCTCTGCTCCCTCAGTGCATCAGCCTGGGCTTCCCATGATTCACTTTCCATTAAAACAAAGCTGAGGAGGAAGAACGCTCACAGACCTGCTGCCCTCCTGCCTTAGAGTTTACTTAGACTCTGCTTTAGTTTAGTCTCAATAATCTCTCTAGAAGCGGGAAAAAAAAAGTTAAATTCCTTATCACCTATCTCTATCGCGCTCCGTGCACGTGTAGAAAATCCGCATGCATAAAAGAACATGCGATCGCAGTCATAACACTCTCTATGCGGGGAAAAATAGCGGTTTAATATGCATGCGCATATTAAACGCAGCGTTCCTGCGCTGCGCTGAGATAATGACTCAGTCCCAGTGTGTAATGATGACTGATGCTAATAGAACGATCCTGTGCTAGGAAGAAAAGGAAGTGCAGGTACTGCAGATGAGAAGAGATGACATTTAGGATTCACTCATCGGTGTAATACACCTGTGTAGCGGTGTAACAGAAGAGAACACACACACACACACAAACAGACTTTTAAGACGCCGTCGACTTCTCGCCTACATCTGAGAGCCGAGCGCTGACACTGAATGACATGTTTTTGCTAGCAAGCGTGGGTGGGATTCTTTTAAAATGGGTTCACTTCACCACGTCGAGCCTCACTGCTCACTCTACCCTCTTTTCTAATAAATACAAAAAAAAAGCAAATATTGCACTCTATCCCCCATGGCTCAGTAAACCTAACTTTTAGAAAGGAGTGAACTGACAAAACTAAACATTTAATTATCCAGAAGGAGAGGAGTTAGGACTGTGTGTTCTTCCTGGCTCGGTGCACAAACAGGGCTTTCTTATGCTACGCTCAAATAGGGTCATGTTCGTCGTGTTAATGAGACGATTCTAGCTGGTTTCAGAAATGTCTGAAATATACGGCGACTCAGAATGGAATGTGAAGAAGCTCTGCTCGATGCCACGTGTAATTAAAGTCCTTAGAATTTCCCTAAATACCTGAGCAGAATATTTCTTGAAAACATGACTTGCTTTAGATTATAATCTCACCAGGATGCTGTAGCTGCTGTAATCATAAACACTGTCCTGGAACACTTCAATACACATCTGTGCTGATGTTATAGTGTTACAGTGTTTAAGAATAGAGCTGTGTCCCAAATGACGTACTACAGCATACACTATACACTTACACTATGGCTCTAGCATCTAGTGTATGAATATTAGAAGGGTATCGAATAGAACACTGAGGCTTTTTTACTAACAGGAAGTATAAGCTGATGTAATGCGACGTCGCGGTAAATGTTTTAAAATGTTTAAATAAATCACAAAACGACACTTTTATGATGTCTTGTCCATCAGAATGTCTTCGACCATCTTGAGAATATTCTCATCTAGCCTTGGCGCCTGGCAGCCCCGCCCCTTTTCTTCGATGTAGAGAGTGTTGAGTGTCCATTCCACACTTCATTTCTTTTTCTTGTTGAACACACTACTCACGCTACACACTCGCTCACACAATAGTGTCTAAGTATACGATTTGGGACGCACCTCCGGTTACATTCTCACCATCTGATGTCACCCAGAAGAGGACTGCTCCCTTTTCGAGTCTCAGGTTGTCGTCTTCATGTCATCTCGGGGAGATTTTCTTTGCCTCCTCTGGCTCACTCATACGAGATCTAAATTTACATCCCGGTTTCTATGAAGCTGCTTTGTGACACTTGCTAAAAGTGCGACACAAATAATGAACTGAATTCACTGAATACGTGCCCTGATACACACGCACGTAAACAAATTAGATGGTTGGAGAGCTTTTCTAAAGCAAACATGCCAAAACAAGGCTGGCTTACAAAAAAAAAGAAAAATCAGTATGCCTTCCAGCACTCATAGATGTTAAACTCTGACACTATTGAAATATTTACCGTATCACAGCAACTAGCCCTTAACAGCACATGGCAGCCATTTTTTGATGTACTGTCACCCGAAGTGGCACGGGTACATCGCCTTGCATTTGAATTGAGAGACGCCTGAACATCCCGCATCTCAGTCTGAGAGACAGTGGCCTGGTTTGAGAGCTGCTCATATGGCCATAATTACAGATCAGACACGGTCTCAATCACGCTCGATGCTAATTAAATAACGGTTTGGACTGTCAACCGGCTTTAAAAAAAAGTGTCACAGAAGACAGATGTTAAGTAGTCTGTATCACGCACATGCTGGGATTTGGGATTATCTGGGACTTGTTGCGGAAACTAGAGCCAGACCGAAAATTTACGACGCGGTCTAACCCGACGTATCTGACATGTAAACACCCGGCTATGCCAGTTGGTACGTAATATCCACATGCAAATCAAATCCCACAGAGGAATTCGAATATCTCAGAGTTATCCTCAGGGCCGACAGATGCGTTCGCGATCCCTCTACGCTTCCCTCATCCCCGATGTTTTTCTTTCATCGGTCTGTATGCACCTCTGTAGCCTTTAGCTCAACCGCTCCTATTGTTAGAGTCCGAGCCTGAGACAAAGCAGGAGCGCGGTGACACGTTTATAGAAACTGAAAAATATATCCTATGCGCCTTTGAAGACTACACTTGCACCAATATTTCTGTGGCTTTGTCTGAGTCATGTGAGATCTCAAAATAGCATTATAGAGAACATGATCTCTACCAGGGTAGAATGGTTTTTTGTGTTTTGTTTTTTTTTCTTCCGCAGGCTTGCAGTGCATGTGAGTAATGACACGGCAAAGGAAAGGAGAGCTTCAATTCAATTCGGTCCAGTGAACATCCAAAAGCCGAAAGTAAGGAGAAAGATGCATGCGCTCGGTTCCACCTCATGCGTACAGATATTTTTATGTTTGTCCGCATGGAAGACTTTTTCAGAGATGCCCTCCGAGTTGGAGAAACTGGGGCGTCAAAATGCGTCATCGGAGCCTGTTGTTGTTGTTTTATTTTATTGCTACGCATCTGAATGAATGCACTAGGACTCATCATGGTTTATCATGGCTGCTGATCAGCTTGTTACTTTATGGTTTGTAATTTCTTATTTGAAAATGTGTTTGCAGTTTCAGTTCATTACACCCTCACTCTGAAGCGCTAGAACATGATGCTGTCTGTACGCCGCAGCTTTGGTGAGACAAACTGTACTGCCAGGGGAGTTTTTGCATAAGTGTACTATTAAGCAGTAAGTTCAAGCTTATCGTCAGTGTTTTTTTATTCACCATTTCCACTTTTCTCGTTCTCAACAGTTGATCTGTAGCTTTTATGCTATTCTTGAAATCGCTGTTAAAAAAAAAATCCATACCCACGTGAATGGAGCCTGGGAACAGACGTACAGGACGGAGTGAGAAAGTGACAATACATCAGGACTGGCTTTGCGTCATGAACCCGGTAAGCGATGGAGGGAGAAAAACAAAGAGAAGGAAGGAGAGGAGAAAGAATAAAGGAAAGGACTGATGTCCTGCCAGTTTGGCATTCTAATACGGCTGCATGTCTTCCCTAATCCTCCAATCTAACATCTATTATTTGAAGCATACTCCCCATTCAGGTCAATTAAAAATGCAAGGCGTAGTAGTCTGGGCCAGTACATCTGAAAGACAAACAGCTGACTGATCTGGATGTAATATCCACAGCTGTTCGGCTGCCATGTAGCGATCAGACGTCTGCTCTAGGGGAGCCAGGAAGCTAGCTCGGCACGTAGAGCCAACCGTTTTTCTGCACCATCAAGATCCAAAGAGTGGAGAATGCAATCTGTAGAGCATAGGCATAAATCTGAGAGAGGGGTTTTAAAAGAAGAATCGTTTTTTTCCGAATTATATTACTCCAAAAAGTCATCGCTCTTGACTAAAACGATTCCCTGAGCTATATTATATTTGGTGCGAGCTGTACGCTGTCAGAAATAAGTTTCTACGCAGAAACACTGGCTTTCCCTAAGGTACATATATTACAGCCATTATGAATGCTCATGGCTAGAACAATGCTTCTTCCAAGTACAAGCACAATACCAGTTCCAGTTCCAGTGTACGGTTTAATAATTCTGTTGCTTTAAATGAAGATAAAAAAGCTGTACCCTTGAGGTTACAACCCCACTGACAAGCTCTGAATGAGCTAACTAATCACACTGTCCCAGT
The DNA here is from genome assembly GCF_019097595.1 of Hemibagrus wyckioides. Lineage (NCBI taxonomy): Eukaryota > Metazoa > Chordata > Actinopteri > Siluriformes > Bagridae > Hemibagrus > Hemibagrus wyckioides. The sequence continues at coordinate 17,421,639 of NC_080723.1, read as the reverse complement.
TTTGTAGTTTTGTATAATTCAATAATACAAAAATAACCATCTGATGCAATGTTCTATTGGTTTATAAAAAAAAAGATGAAATTAAACCGGTCCCTGTGGTAGAGAGCGGTTTATCATGAACATCTGCAATACAGGCATTACTGATTATACATGGCATCCCCAAAGTCTCCATACATAGAGGGAATTAATGTTTTTGTTTGTTTTTTGCCTTAGTTTATACTATATATATTTTTCAGGTAGTCTTTAAGACTGCCTTTGACAAAAGGAGAAAAGATTAAAATCATTCTTAGGGCTGGATCGGGAAGCTGTCGCAAGGGTGCGATGGACTTGACGATGAACAGGAAGCATGGTAAACACATCATACAACACTGCCGCCAAATTGGGAGCCATAGTCATGTAGGAGGAGTTACATCTTGCTAAATAGTGGTCTGTGCATGGCGACTTTTAGGGCACACTGTAGTTGTATTTATATATAGTACATATTTCTATATAATAATAATAATAATAATAATAATAATAATAATAATAATAATAATAATAATAATAATAATGAACCACTTTACTGGCACCTTTTTTGTTCTCTGAGGTACAAATAACATAAATGTACACCCATGTCCTAGTATCCCTTCATCAAGGTCATGGTGGATCTGGAGCCTGGACAGGACACCAAGCCATCACAGGGAACCACACACACACACACACACCTCCCTGCATGTTTTGGGGGACTGGAAGAAACCAGAGAACCCCAGGAAAACCCACATGGACACCTCTAGAGAATGTGTAAACCTCACAACATACAGATCTCGAATCCTGGAGCTATAACCTTGGATCACAATGCTGCTGTTTCTTCTAAAATCTAACAAAATGTACAGATCTCTAATTAAAGGAATAAAGAAACATTAGAGTGTAGTGTGTTAGTATATTAGTATTGGTCATTTGTTTCAGTTTTGTGTTGTATAAGGATCAGTGGAAAAACGAAAGCTTTCGTCTGTCACCCAAAAGCAGGCTTTGGTATGTCTCTGTTAGAAAATGGTTCCAAGTAGAGCCACAATAAAGAGCTAGCAATCTGCCAAAAACGAAACAAAAACAAAACCAGAACCCCTTTTTTTCCTGAAAGAGTAGCTATAGTATGTGTGATATACCATAGGTCATTGTGTAGGTAGCTTCTGCTATACACACAACATTTTAACGGACAAAAAGAGTGCTTTAGTTTAGACAGAAAAAAAAACAACAGCGCTTTTATTCCTACTAGCATTAGAAAAGCTGGAGCATTAATGACTCTGGAATGAGCGTGAACTGGCAGGCCATCAAAGGAAACAACTACACAGTTATTACGCAGAAGAAAAAGCCCATTCACACTTGGGAATGTTATTCTCGCTGCCTCCCTTCAGACGCAACAGGGAGAATAAACATTTACACACACACACACAGGCTCCCCCCCAAGACATGAACCAACACACACACACACACTGGTTAGAAGGTGAGGCTGGCTGTTGACTGATGCTGTGTTGACTGATGCCTGGGGCTTCCTGAGACAGAAAGACTTTTCACAGCTTATGTAGATTTATCTATTCAGCCTTTTCTTTTAGTGTGTTAGACAAAGCTAGAGAAGTGCCACCCACACCTACAGCAGGAGACGTATGGTGGGTTCTATGAAAAAAAATTAAAAAAGTACAACTTTTCATCACTGCTACGTCAATCCGATGAAGTGGAGAACATCGAGCAAGGTAAATAACTGCTAATTAGCTTTGGGCTTTGTCACTGTTCATCCCCGCAGAGAGACAGAGTGGAATCAAAGAGACAGAAAGAGCTGCACGACATGCTGACTGACTGAATGCAGCTGTCCCTGCTAGGGATCAGTGCAAACATTTAGGGCACGTATCCGCAATCAGTTTGTGTCAGTCCTCATCTGAGGTGTCACAAGGTCCTGTGCAGCTACGTGCACAATGCTAGCACCCGCCACAGTGGAATGGCACCAGGTGAAGAGTGGATGTACCTTTTTTTTTTTTTTAGCAAGATTTAGCATATGAAGGATCTATATGTCGTTCCTGACATTAAATCTGTCTGTGAGGAATGACAATAATGACTTCACTTATCCTAGAGAAACTAACTATATGTCATTCCTAACATCTGTCCTTGATGAGAAGAATGACCATAATGACTTGATTTAAGCTAGAGGGACAATATGTCATTCCTATCATCAGAGACAGATTTAATATTAGGACTTGATTTAGACCGGAGGATCTATATGTCATTCCTAATATCAAATCTCTATGTGATGAGAGGAGTGACAATAATGACTTTTTTAGTAGAACTACATGTCATTCCTAACATTCAACCTGTATGTGGTTAAAGGAGTTACAATAATGACTTGATTTAAGGTAGAGGAACAATATGTCTTTCCTCTCATCAGACACAGATTTAATGTTAGGACCTGATGAGGAACATTTCTAAAATCAAATCTGTATGTGATGACATTAATGACTTGACTTGTTATAGTAGAACTACATGTCACTCCTAACAATCTGTATTTAGTTAAGGAATGACCATAATGACTTGATTTATGCTAAGTGAATGATATATTATTCTTAATATCAAATCTGTCCTCAATGAGAGGAAGGACAATAATGACTTGACTTGTTTTAGAACTATTAGGGTCATTCCTAACATTTCCGCTATCTGTGATGAGAAGAATAACAAAAATGACTTGACTTATCTGGAGGAATGATATGTTATTCCTAACATTAAATATGTCTATGATAAGAGGGACAGTAATGACATCGCTTGTTCTAGTGGAACTAACTAGAACAAGCGATGAGAGGAATGACAAAAATGACTTGATTTGGTCTGGAAGAACTATACATCGTACCTAACATTATATCTGTCTATAATGAGAGGAATGACAATAATGACTTGATTTGGTCTGGAGGAACAATACACCATTCCTAACATTAAATCTGTCTATGATGAGAAGAATGACAATAATGACTTGATTTGGTCTGGAGGAACTATACACCATTCCTAACATTAAATCTGTCTATGATGAGAGGGATGACAATAATGACTTGATTTGGTCTGGAGGAACTATACACCATTCCTAACATTAAATCTGTCTATGATGAGAGGAATGACAAAAATGACTTGATTTGGTCTGGAAGAACTATACATCGTTCCTAACATTAAATCTGTCTACAATGAGAGGGATGACAATAATGACTTGATTTGGTCTGGAGGAACTATACACCATTCCTAACATTAAATCTGTCTATGATGAGAAGAATGACAATAATGACTTGATTTGGTCTGGAGGAACTATACACCATTCCTAACATTAAATCTGTCTATGATGAGAAGAATGACAATAATGACTTGATTTGGTCTGGAGGAACTATACACCATTCCTAACATTAAATCTGTCTATGATGAGAGGGATGACAATAATGACTTGATTTGGTCTGGAGGAACTATACACCATTCCTAACATTAAATCTGTCTATGATGAGAGGAATGACAAAAATGACTTGATTTGGTCTGGAAGAACTATACATCGTTCCTAACATTAAATCTGTCTATGATGAGAAGAATGACAATAATGACTTGATTTGGTCTGGAGGAACAATACACCATTCCTAACATTAAATCTGTCTATGATGAGAAGAATGACAATAATGACTTGATTTGGTCTGGAGGAACTATACACCATTCCTAACATTAAATCTGTCTATGATGAGAGGGATGACAATAATGACTTGATTTGGTCTGGAGGAACTATACACCATTCCTAACATTAAATCTGTCTATGATGAGAGGAATGACAAAAATGACTTGATTTGGTCTGGAAGAACTATACATCGTTCCTAACATTAAATCTGTCTATGATGAGAAGAATGACAATAATGACTTGATTTGGTCTGGAAGAACTATACATCGTTCCTAACATTAAATCTGTCTATGATGAGAAGAATGACAATAATGACTTGATTTGGTCTGGAGGAACTATACACCATTCCTAACATTAAATCTGTCTATGATGAGAAGAATGACAATAATGACTTGATTTGGTCTGGAGGAACTATACACCATTCCTAACATTAAATCTGTCTATGATGAGAGGGATGACAATAATGACTTGATTTGGTCTGGAGGAACTATACACCATTCCTAACATTAAATCTGTCTATGATGAGAGGAATGACAAAAATGACTTGATTTGGTCTGGAAGAACTATACATCGTTCCTAACATTAAATCTGTCTATGATGAGAAGAATGACAATAATGACTTGATTTGGTCTGGAGGAACTATACACCATTCCTAACATTAAATCTGTCTATGATGAGAAGAATGACAATAATGACTTGATTTGGTCTGGAGGAACTATACACCATTCCTAACATTAAATCTGTCTATGATGAGAAGAATGACAATAATGACTTGATTTGGGCTGGAGGAACTATACACCATTCCTAACATTAAATCTGTCTATAATGAGAAGAATGACAATAATGACTTGATTTGGTCTGGAGGAACTATACACCATTCCTAACATTAAATCTGTCTATGATGAGAGGAATGACAAAAATGACTTGATTTGGTCTGGAAGAACTATACATCGTTCCTAACATTAAATCTGTCTATAATGAGAAGAATGACAATAATGACTTGATTTGGTCTGGAGGAACTATACACCATTCCTAACATTAAATCTGTCTATGATGAGAAGAATGACAATAATGACTTGATTTGGTCTGGAGGAACTATACACCATTCCTAACATTAAATCTGTCTATGATGAGAAGAATGACAATAATGACTTGATTTGGTCTGGAGGAACTATACACCATTCCTAACATTAAATCTGTCTACAATGAGAGGGATGACAATAATGACTTGATTTGGGCTGGAGGAACTATTTATCATTCCTACCATTAAATCTGTCTCTGGTGAGAGGAATGATGATAATGAATTGACTTGGAATTACTAAAACTGAATTGACTCAATATTATTTAAATACTGCATGTCAATCAAGCTGGTATAATCCATCAACCTTCAGCTCTTTCTGCTTCTCTCCCTATCAGTTCACTTGTATACTAGTATTTTTCTGGCACTAAAAAAATATTCCAACTGATCATCAGCCAGCAGCTTGGTGCACCGTTGGACCTTGATCTCAGAGCTTGGTTCTCTGAAACTGGAGCTTGGATGTTCATCTACAGTTGAGGCTTAAGATGCTCTTGAAGTTGCACTGGGTCTTGTATTTTTCCCTCCTGTTTGGCTTGCCAGTTCAATTCTGATGTATAAAAGCTACCACTGTAAATAAGCTGAGAAATAGCAAGCTGTGCAGGATATTACACCATGACTCTCTAAGCACCAAAGATATTATGGATAACTAACCTTGACTTTATTTGATGGCATTATAATAATAAATTCAAATTTAAGGTCACATACACAACCATACATGGTACGACATGCAGTGAAATGCTGTAGTAATAATAGCTAATAGTATTAGAGTCACATTTAGTGCTTAATAGTAAATGGTTCATCTGATTCAAGCATATCTACAAGACCAATACAAATATATAAATGCACTAAAGGCTATTTAGTAGGTGTACATTTCCTGACTGTAACTGTAATCTGTTGCTAAACACAATTACCCGATCCCATACAAACACATCACTACTACGTCACTTGTGTGTTGAGAATTGTCCACCACTGGAATTATTTATTGTCAGCAATGTCCGCAAGGTGGTCTTTTCATTAATGGATGCAGCATTTTATGTATGGGAATTATATTTCTACAATAAAGGGGTATCTGAATGAACAGGAAGCACACAATTCTTCTTTTCCTTCCGGTTATTTTTTTCAGTTAAACTACCAGTTTGCACATTATTCTGTGAAATAAAATGGATTCAATTTAGTTCTTAGCAAACTAAAAAAGTTCTACGCATCTCAGCAGTAGAAGATGCTAGCAGACTAGTGATGACTAGTGATGAACTCGATAGACGTAGCTGAGGCTGAGTAACTGTTGAGTCAGTATTCACACACCATGATAGTACTGGTGTTTTCCAGCATTTTGGTATGGTTCTTTAACAAACAATAGAACAAACAAACAAACGAACCAACAAAAAACTTGTCCACTTTGGTTTTAAATATAGGTCAAGATCCAGATCCTGGAGCACAGGTGCAAATAGGCATTGTGTGCTTATATAGAATGGAATTTGTATCTGATAGAATTTTCAATGATGTCCATAATAACCAACTAACCAACCAACCAACCAACACACATATACACATACAAAAATACAAACCCACGTATGCCTCTGCATACATTTCAACTAGTGATTACACGGCATAAAATATCCATGTCTAGCCCTACACCTACGTGTATGTGTAAGTGTGTATGTGTGTGTGTGTCAGTGTCAAGTCAATGCTAAGCAGCTACAACAACCAAACACACAGTTGTACACACAAAGATGGATGGAGTCAGATAGTCCTGTCATCCTCCCACACTCCCCTTTCACGAGAGTGCTCTGCTTCGTTTTTCTTCTCGGCTCAGCGAGAACAAAACCAGCCTGCTTCCTCTTCCCTGCTCTTCCACACTCATCCTCTTCAGAGTCAATCGATAGTGTCTTTAGCCGCAACTCCCGGGCACCACTTAGCAAAGGTTAATGCACACATGGTGGCAAAGGCCCACAGCAGCGCCGCTCGCCTGTTCCGCTTCCAACCCACTGCACCGCCGACCTTTGCTTTCCAGTCCTGCTCTGAAAGGCTCCTTCCGGCCCAGAGCTGTTTCTCAGCAACACTAAGCCAGACAGCAGGTCTTTTAAGATGTAAAAACTGCAGCCTGGCATGCGAAAGAGTTTCCTCGTTTTTTTTAAAAGGAGTTAGTATCCCTAAGTGCTCGGTGCAACCAGGCGAGCGTGATTCACCATGGTTAGAATACCGAGCTGGTAAGCTGATGAGCATGCATGCTCATAATGGCCTTCTGTGGAAATGATATGAATTATGCAACATTACGCGCAAGTTTCCTTCAGAAGGATTGCTTAGCAACAAGAAGGCCTAATTCTCTCCAATCAGGCCGGTTTCATGGTAAGACAATCACAAAATTGAGTTTGGAAGTGGGTGGAGTGGCTGCTGAGAAGGTTAATAAAACCAGTTTTCAATCACTTGTGAAGTTTGTGTCAGGTGTCTGAGAGTTTAGGGCTGAACTGAAAATAACTTTAGAAAATATAGAATTCTGACAGCAATGTGAGATTACAGAGCGTCGGCTGATGGTTGATGGTGTGTGGGCGTGGTTGCTGCCACTACATTACATGCAGTATATAATAGCTTTTAATCAGGCACTCCAATTACTCCCACTTTTTATCACCAGTAACTTGGGAATAAATGCAACGGTGCAAGAACTACACAGTGGCCTAGTACCGTGGCCAAACTGAGAATTCCTGCAGGACTATCTCTAAAACATTAAAGGCTAAATTAAAACCCACTAAAAAAATCTCAAGCGATTAAAAGATCTCGGCTAATTCTTCAGGTCTCAAGCCTGGTCCTTGGGGGTTGCCAGTCATGGTGTATTTTTAACGAAAGTCCAGAGCAGAAAAAGAATGACCAGTGAACATGAAACTGTAAGAACGCTCATGCACGATTCACCCCTTGAGAGCTGCGCCGAGTTGACATTGTGACATCAAACAGAGGACGAATAAGAAATGAAAGAGGTAAAGATGAAAGATGATATTTGGACCAAAGAAAGAACGGTCTCCTCATAGTCTGGTGTTTACAGGACACTGGACAAACTTTATGCACCACTTTGATCACATATACATTACTGCACAGTGAAATTCTGTCTTCGCATATCCCATCCTTGGAGGGTTGGGGGTTAGAGTGCAGGCTCAGCTATGATTCAGTGCCCCTGGAGCACGAAGGGGGGTTGGTGACCATGCTCAAGTGCCCAACGGTGGCAGCTTGGTGGTGCTGGGGCTTGATCCCCGATCTTAACCCAGAGCCTTAACCACTTGAGCTACCACTGCCCCAACTGTTGGAACGGAAGTCCATTGGTGTTTGCATATGAAAGATTGTCCAGAGAGGGTTTGAAAGAGCAGTACTCAATTGTTTCTTTTGAAGGAAGAGTGAAATATTCTGAGAATTCATTTATTCATCTTCACTAACTGCTATATCCTGGACAGAGTCAGGACCAGAACACCCTGGATGGGATACTACAAGGAGGAAATACCACCCCTTCCAACACTATGCCTCTGCATAACAGCAGATCCACTGCATACCTTGTGCCTCCTAATGAACCTGTTTATTACAGTGCAGCATATTTAATACTGTTGCAACTACTAGCATTGTTAAACAATCGTTATGGCAACACCACGTGGTCCGTGCTGACCCTCAGACCTTCACCCGCTCCTGAAGACCCGGGGCAGGCATGGAACCCTGCTAATGGTGTGCCATAGCTAACGAGATGAATCTATCCATTATGGTGCTTTAATGAGATTAAATCTGCATGGCTAGTAATTAGTCACCACCCTCCCTAGCATTAATTCCTCTCCTCTGAGACAGAAAGAACCTCCCAGGCTAGGCTTTGCCAGAGGACATTACAGTGACTGGACACATAATAATCCACACGCTGTGTGAGTTGTTGTCTTTGTGCTTTTTTTAAATACATCTTCTTCCCTCAAACGGGGAGCAAATCGATCAGCCAGACTCCGGGTGGATAAGAGCAAGGCTTAATGACAGACGGGGCAGCTAATCGGCGTTGTTGCTACAGAGGAGCTAATTCTTTTTGCTAATTCTCGTTTCTAAGCAGAGCTGCATGCTGGAATCATTCAGAACGGTAATGGAGCAAGAGAGGACTTACAGGCAGCAGGGTGCTGTGAGATTCTCTAAACAATTCTCATTATTCAAATGAATGTAATCAGGGGCTTATCATTTTTAGATGGATGCTAATTGCTTTGAGCAGATATATTTTTGGCAAAAAGCTGGGAAATGAGCAGGAGGAGAAGACGGAGTATCGTGATGATATTTGACCAAAACGAAGCGTACGGCTGCTTCATGGAGATTCGTATCTCAGGCGCGATCAGAGGAGACTGTAGAGCTTTAGGTTTTGTGTGTTCATAAAGATCGCCGATCATTCCTTTAGCGCATGGAGTCCATGCAGTAAGGAAAAGGAGCGGTGTGAAATGGGCAGATTAGATTAGCGCCCGAGAGGCTTTGATCACACCGGCTGCCTTTGATCCGCACATCCGGCTCCTGACTGCGAGCGTGCCACAATGGCCCATTTCACTTTCATTTGTGTCAGCTGTGAGGGTGTATAAAGAACAGAGCATGGATGAGAAGCACGTCGTTTGCATTCGTTTAAACCCTAATCACAGTCACTTCAGGCTCTGAGTGGCTTCGCTGCTCCAGAGGCAAATAGGACCACCAAGAGTCAGGAACTAGCAAAAAAAAAAAAAAAAAAAGAAGAGTGACGACTGCGTTTGCCTGCAATCTCGCAATCCTGATGTCTCACGAGGAGTTGTCATCTCTGACTGAGACCAGCGCAAATCTCAACACAATAACAAGATCGTCATCTCATCATCTCATCATCCAACGCTGACAATTCATTCCATGTAATTAACAACACCGAGAGCATGCCTCTCAAAATTGCATCCCTTATTCTCCATCCTCGCTCTCAGCATCCTAATACAGGTTTAATCTTACTCTCTCACAGGGAAATACACGAGGTAGCAGGTACAGTCGGGTCTCAGCCGGAGAGATGATTGTCATCTTTTTTTTTTTTTCTTTTACTGCGCAAAACTCACAGGATGCTCAGAGAGGTCAGATTCTACAAGCCTGGATCGGAAGCAACTAATAGTCCTGCTGTTTACTTTACTGCTGAGACATCAATCCTCTGCAGAGGGCTAGAAAACACCTTTTTTTAAACTCCAAATCCAGCAAAATGCAATAGTGCTGTTTTAAGTGTTTAAAAAAAAACCCGATAATGCTCAAAAAAGGAAAGCTTTTTATCCAATATGCATAGATCCAGATTTATATAAAATTAATGCTTTTACAGAAGTAAAGTAACAGAAGTATCCTGTTTCAGAAAAAACAAAAAATGGACTTGGTTTAAAAAAATAGATAGATAGACAGATAAATTCTTTAGAATCTGTGAGGAAATTTAGAATAAATAAATAAATAAATAAATAAATAAATAAATAAATAAATGAATGAATGAATGAATGAATGAATGAATGAATGAATATCTGTCGTGGCTTCAGATAATACGTTAAAAAAGTCAAAATTAAAATAAAATTATAGGCCATGTCTACCTGGAGGAAGATAAAAAAAAAAACTAGAGATGCACGATATGAGAAATTTAAACCGATAACCGATAATTAAGTCCTTCTCATATCCGATTCTGATACCGATAACCAATAAGTTCATATTTTTATATCAGAATTTTCATATAATCTGCAGTTTGTGCACCCAAGAGAATAAAAAATCTAACATGCACTGATGAAACTGATATTTTAGTAGCTCTGGCCTAACTGTAATAGGAAACATCGGTCCTCAGATGTTTTTATTTTTTGTGTAAGGTACTACAATAAGAACAGAAAGGGTTTAACAGAACTATGACAGAACTATGGTTTATCTGCAATTAACAACTCATTAACAACAAATTTATATTCAAGTATTTCATGCACAACAAAGAAATGCATCTATTCAATCTTTTTAGTGCATGAGGATGAGGAAGGTATATAGACCTTAAGTCACATGCTCCGTCTTTTAAGCCTAGCGCTAGTAGCTGCTGCTGCCGCATATTACACTTGACCCTTCAGGTGAGATATAAGACTTGTTGTGTTAAAACTTGACGCCTTTTTACCTCCTCTCGGAATCCTTGCTGAACATGTGTTACAAATAGCAATGGCATTGTCCTCCGCTGCCACCGAGAAAAACTTGATGAAAAAAACTTGAAAAGATGATGAACTAATGACCGCCACACAGGAGATTCACTGCAGGTTAAAGCTGCAGTCACGTGCACTCAGAAAGCGGGCGAGTCTTGGATAAATCAGACTGATTGATTGATTTACCAGCAAGCGTAGTTTATCGGATCTAGTTATCGGATTTAATTTATTAAATGACGTCACCCATTTCTGCCGATAATTCATCTGTCCCTGATAAAAATCGTGCATCCCTAAAAAAACAAAACAAAAAAAAACAAAAACAAAAATGGACTGGGTTTTAAAAATATATGCTAGATAGATAGATAGATAGATAGATAGATAGATAGATAGATAGATAGATAGAGAACAAAAAAAAATAAAAAAATTAATAAACAGCAATCATTTTAAGTGACAATCATGTCATGGCTTCAGATGAAACATTAAAAGAGTCAAAATCTTAGTAAAACTCCATGCCATGCCTACCTGGAGGAAGATTTGGTCTCTTCCTTTTCTTGCTGCCGTTTTCAGTACTGCTCTCCAGAGGACACTCGGACACCAGAGGCCCATTGGAGTTATTAAATTGCAGCGGCTCGTTGTTGGTTGCGGGGTCAAAGGGTAGCGGGTTTAGTCCTGGGAAAGAGACACAAAAAAGAAAGACACAAACTGTGAAAAGTGCACTGAATTTAATCAAAATGCAAACGTTTGACCTAGCCAAAGGAATGACCCTGGATAGAGGACACCACTTCAAACCATTCTGGACTGGGGACTCGGAGACGTCAAAGAGACGCACAGACGTCCGAACTGTGTTCTTTCTCGTTTGAAATGCAAATAAATATGGGATTAGCCGCACAAAGGTTCCCATTAGTTATTAACCCCTCTGGCTTCTAATCCAACCCCATTATATAAACTGACTTGAGGCTCATGTGCACTACAGACATGTGATCAATATCCAGAAAGTGTTCCTCCTGTGAGGAAAAAAAGGAGATAAGACAACAAAGACCAAATTATCGAATGAATTATGGATTCAATAACAACAAGGATACCGCCACGAAACCGAGGCACAATAAGGCAATAATTAAAGTGATTGTTCAGTACATCCAGGTGTTGTGTTATCTCCTACAGTAAATGTGAGGTGCTATTCAGAAAGCAAATGGGAAACACAGCCCTGTTCTCATGCAATATTCATCACCAATCCTTCTTCCCTTCTCTTTTTTTTTTCACCCAGCTTTGTTTTTCTTAAGAAAACAGGAAGGGCGGAGTTCTGAAATGTCACCTTGTGTCCTGTAGCTTCCTCTCGACTTCAGAGAGAAAAAGGCTGACACAAAGTTCAAGAAGCGATGCTTTAATTATGTGCCTTACTGTCTGCCACCTGACCTCTGAGGCCTGTTCTGACAATACGGTGATACACAAACTCTCACCAAAAGCGAGATATAGAGCAAAAAGATTCCCATAAAGAACTGTAGTGTACAAGCAAGAAAAAGGAGGAACAGACGATGAGATGAGAGACGATGATGAATATGAATTTACCCCAGAAAAAAATAAAAGAAGTGGAGAATAGGGGGGGATAGAGTTTGGAACAGCAGGATGCTTGGACAAGGAAGGAACAGACACTGATGACAAGTTAAACAGGGCTGTATGCTGTATTGCTTTCTCACTATGGTTCTCTAGAGAGCTTTGTAAAGTAGTGAAAAGTCCTTGGCACGTAATGGGCTGCTAATGAGAGGCGAAGGCTGCTAGTCTGTGATGAGTCATAGAGTAAAAACTCTGATTAAGATCTCAGCACACGCTCGTGAGACTCACGCTTTTTCCTGTCCATTAAACCGAGCCCTCGCGTGGAAAACGAGATTCGATACACCTGCTTGATCCTTAGTCAGGATTCTGGCCATTAACGTGCTATGAATATACGCTGAGAGGCTAGTTTACCGGGTCCACCTCTCATATAAATGCACTTTGCACTTGCACTATATATATATATATATATATATATATATATATATATATATATATATATATATATATATATATATATATATATACATACACACTATATTGCCAAAAGTATTCACTCACCTGCCTTGACTCGCATATGAACTTAAGTGACATCCCATTCCTAATCCATAGGGTTCAATATGATTTCGGTCCACCCTTTGCAGCTATAACAGCTTCAACTCTTCTGGGAAGGCTGTCCACAAGGTTTAGGAGTGTGTTTATGGGAATTTTTGACCATTCTTCCAGAAGTGCATTTGTGAGGTTACACACTGATGTTGGACGAGAAGACCTGGCTCTCAGTCTCCGCTCTAATTCATCCCAAAGGTGTTCTATCGGGTTGAGGTCAGGACTCGTCAAGTTCATCCACACCAGACTCTGTCATCCATGTCTTTATGGACCTTGCTTTGTGCACTGGTGCACAGTCATGTTGGAAGAGGAAGGGGCCAGCTCCAAACTGTTCCCACAAAGTTGGGAGCATGGAATTGTCCAAAATGTCTTGGTATGCTGAAGCATTCAGAGTTCCTTTCACTGGAACTAAGGGGCCAAGCCCAGCTCCTGAAAAACAACCCCACACCATAATCCCCCCTCCACCAAACTTTACACTTGGCACAATGCAGTCAGACAAGTACCGTTCTCCTGGCAACCGCCAAACCCAGACTCGTCCATCAGATTACCAGATGGAGAAGCGCGATTCGTCACTCCAGAGAACGCGTCTCCACTGCTCTAGAGTCCAGTGGCGGCGTGCTTTACACCACTGCATCCGACGCTTTGCATTGCACTTGGTGATGTATGGCTTGGATGCAGCTGCTCGGCCATGGAAACCCATTCCATGAAGCTCTCTGCGCACTGTTCTTGAGCTAATCTGAAGGCCACATGAAGTTTGGAGGTCTGTAGCGATTGACTCTGCAGAAAGTTGGCGACCTCTTCTCACTATGCGCCTCAGCATCCGCTGACCCCGCTCCGTCAGTTTACGTGGCCTACCACTTCGTGGCTGAGTTGCTGTCATTCCCAAACACTTATAATACAGCTGACAGTTGACTGTAGAATATTTAGGAGCGAGGAAATTTCACGACTGGATTTGTTGCACAGGTGGCATCCTATCACAGTTCCACGCTGGAATTCATTGAGCTCCTGAGAGCGACCCATTCTTTCACAAATGTTTGTAAAAACAGTCTGCATGCCTAGGTGCTTGATTTTATACACCTGTGGACATGGAAGTGAT